>NW_014577141.1:494710-497210 GCF_000485595.1 Priapulus caudatus | reverse complement strand
CCTGAAACGTAAGTGCGTAATAATATGGCGCGAGTTGATCGCAGGTAATGCGTCTTGCGCATGCTCGGTTATCAGGGCCGAGGCATCAGGGCCGGCCGCGTTGATGTACTGCCTATATATGCTCGGTTAGGGTGTGGCCGCGAGGTGATTTTACCCCGCACATTAAAAACTGTGACGGTTACCTGAATTGCTGTTTATTATTAATCATTTGTTCGCTGTTACGCGTCGAACTAAAACTGACAAGTTATTGTTCGTGTTCATATTCATCCTTGATGCTCGTTAGTAGACTGAATAGCACTCCCCACGGATCAGTCGTTCTCATCGATAAATCATACACGCGCCATTTTTTATTTGGATAAAATGCCGAATAGCCCAAGTTTCGTATACTTTTAGAATATTAGGCAATGATCGAGTACAAGTTCTGGACTATTTCCTACACAAATGGTAATTGCCTTCTATGTCAGAAACTCGCAATAAATATCTTTAATGGACCTCTTTTCCATGACAACTGACTTAGAGCCAGTTAGTCATTTACAATTCCACATTACATATAGTTAGTTATTTAACTACAATATTTAATCAGCACGTTACCCATGTTTAGCTATTTATTTACAATCCGTGGTTAGCAGGTTACCTATGATTTGTTTTCCACCTACAATTTGGTAAATCCATTCTTTAGAGTTAGCTTGTACGCTCGCCAACTGACATCTTTAACGTATAATTTCAAGCAGGCAGTATTCACCGCAGCCAGACAGTCCCTGAATCGTAACCTATTTTAACCACAGGCACTTGGGACAGAGTCAGTAAACGCTGAAAATAATATGAACGCACATTCACAAATAGGCCCTACTACCGTACCTCTCAATTACAGTTCCACTGTTGCGTCACTGTTGCCTCGCAGCGGCGAGTGCGGGAGCGTTCGGCGTTAGTTTTTATGAAGGAAAGTTGATATACAGTGACGCAACAGTGGAACTGTAATTGAGAAGTACGGTAGTAGGGCCTATTTGTGAATGTGCGTTCATAATATTTTCAGTTTTTACTGACTCTGTCCCAAGTGCCTGTGATTTTAACGTTTACTGCACGGGCTTCTTCGCTGTGTATTGGTGTGCTGATGTACCAGCAGAGTCCACACTACACATACACGCGCGCCATTTCGCATTGTAACCACTCTCTCACTCGGCTTGGTAATTCACGCCGTCGACATGTCCATGCATCGTAATGGACAATTTACCATCGGAAGATCGGGGACACACACACAGAGGGGGGAGTGCGAGAAAGAGAGGAGAAAGAGCTAGGGACAGCGAGAGAGAAAGAGGGAGAAAAAGCAAAAGAGAGGAAGAGTGAGAGAGACTAGAGAAATAGAGAGGGAGAAAAGAGAGAACGAGAGAGAGTGAGAAACAGGAGAAAATGATAGAGACAGCAAGAGAGAGGGAGGGAGAGAAGGCGAAAGAGAGGAAGAGTGAGAGAGAGGGCGACGTGAGAAAACGAGAGAGAGAGAGAGAGAGAGAGAGAGCGAGAGAGAGAGCGAGAGAGAGAGAGAGAGAGAGAGCGAGAGAGAGAGATAGAGAGAGAAAGAGACAGAGACAGAGACAGAGAGACTGAGAAATAGAATGAGAACAGAAAGAGAGAGACAGACATAGAAGGGGTGAGGAAGGGAGCGGTGGTTTAGGATCGACTAATACACGAGATGACTGTCGACTTCGCTACTTTACATCCTTCTACTGTCCAACGCACTAATCTCAACGTTCAGCCTACACGTCGTACGTATTCACGCGTAGACACACAGCAGTCGGAACTAGATAAAACGTTCACAAACCTCCATTCTTAATCACAATCCCCTGTTTCTTACCTAAATGCCTGCTTCTAATCCTAGCTCTCCTCATATTCCCAGCCCTAACTTCTGTCCCTAACCGTAGACAGTGTTTAACACGCTGACCTCATGACCTCATACATAGTAATATCCCATCATCTTTCCCTTGTTGTTAGTGAAACTCCTGTTCTTTACTCTAATTGATGTTTTCGCTAATAATCCCACTGTTAATAACCATAACCAGTGTTTATGACTCAAAACCCGTGTTCATAACCCCGGAACCTGGCTTATGAAGCTCGTCTCTCCGTTATAAGCAAGTCATTATGCATCTCCACTTACTGGGAAATCTAGCCGAGACAAAATTCTCTGAAGCCACGGGTCGCCAAGATACTCACGCAAATAAAATTCCGTTCGCAGTCAGAAAACATTAACGTACTGGATTAGCGCGTGTACCTAGTGTTGACCGCCTCGGCGGATTGGCAGCGCTAGCGCTTTACCTACGGAAAGCTTTTACCGTGAGTAAACTCCGGGCTGGGTAACACGATGCGTTAAACGTTGTTAGTGCAGCGTCATGGTCGTCGGGCAGTGTTTGTCGTACTTGTTACGGCTCCGTGTGCGTGCGTGCGTGCGTGTGTCTGCGTGTGTGTGTGTGTGTGTGTGTGTGTGTGTGTGTGTGTGTGTGTGTGTGTG
>NW_014577141.1:487945-494700 GCF_000485595.1 Priapulus caudatus | reverse complement strand
CGCGCGCGTGTGCGTGTGTGTGTGTGCGTGTGTGGGCGCGCGTGTGTGTGTGTGTGTGGGCGCGCCTGTGCGTGTGTGTGTGTGTGTGGGCGCGGATGCTGCAGCGGGGAGATAACAGGCGGAGCGCGATGAAGTCTTAACAGGTGAAGCCATGATAGATGAGGCTTCACGACTGAATGCCTCGCGGACGGACGTCGGCCCTGAGATTATTCACTGCGCAGGTTGTTTATACGCTGCGCGTGTGCTCTCACTCTATGTCTCTAATTCTTCCATATTCCTGCCTAGCTCCTTCCCCACCTTCTCTCGCTCTTTAACACTTTCGCTCACTGGCCCGCTCTTTGTCGCCGTCGCTTTCTCACTCTTGATCTCTCTCTCTCTCCCTTGATCTCTCTCGCTCTCTCTCTCTCTCTATATATATATATATATAGCTCTCTCTCCCTCTCTCTCACTCTCTCTCATTCTCGCTAGCATCTCTCTCTCTACCTCACTCTCTCTTTCTCTCTCTCTCTCTCTCTCTCTCTCTCTCTCTCTCTCTATCTCTATCTATTGATAATTTTCTCTTTCTCATTCTGTCACTCTTCTCCTCTCTCTATATTTAATTCTCTCTCTTCTCCTCTCTCTATATTTAATTTTCTCTCTTCTCCTCTCTCTATATCTAATGTTTACTCTCTCTCTCTCTCTCTCTCTCTCTCTTCTCCTCTCTTTATATCTAATTTTCACTCACTCCCTATCTCTCTCTCTCTCTCTTCTCCTCTCTCTATATCTAATTTTCACTCTATCTCTTCTCCGCTCTCTATATATAATTTTCTCTCTCTCTCTCTCTCTCTCTCTCTCTCTTCTCCTCTCTCTATATCTAATTCTCTCTCGCTTTTTCGTTCTCGCTGCAGCCGCACACAGAGCAGCTTAACCGAAGCACGCCGGCGTTCCTACTAACGATCTCTGATGAATAGATAGCTTTCTATTGCGCTCGACTCGCAACCCGCTCAGCTGTGGTTATCATGCGCACACACGACGCGCCACATAGCGGCATTGAACCTGCGTTCACGTAAACCCGCTATACAGCCATTGCTACACGGCAAGCATCAATAGCACGCCGCCTGCTTTCATCGCGTAATTACTCGCATGCTGCGCAGTAAGGTGTTATAATCGCAGCCATTGCTATTACTCGTGTTTTTTTCGTCAACGTGACGTCGGGGGACGCGCGGGCGCCATTTTATATATAGGTAATGTTGGGCCACGTGTCAACGTAATACGACCAGGGGGAATTTCAGCGCTTTGTTTTTGTTCTCGCCAGCGACAAAATATAGCATCGGCGTAATTCACGGACGACGACCTAATTGAAATATAGGCTTCGAACGTGCTGTACTGCGTGTGACTGCTGTCGAGTATACGCCAGGTATAGACGCAGCGCTCGGTCGCAAGTATGCGCTGCAAATGCGAACGTAATACAGTCAACTCTCCAAACTCCCCAAGCCCTCAAAACCGAATTTCACGTTAAGCAAGACGAATTTTAAAGTCGCAACACCACATAAGACATGTAAGATGTAAGATGCCCCTTTTTAAACCGAGCTTTACAGAAAACGGGGCTAAATTGACGGTCCCGATGGTGGTCGCTATTGGGAGAGTTGACTGTGTTGCTAACGATAATGAACGTTGTTCGGCATCCGAAGTGCTTCCATTGTTCACCCGCACGCGCCGTTTCATATTTACCTTCGCGAGTAAGTAGCGATGAGTTTAATTACGTGTCGTGGCACAGCTCCGGCCATGCGATAACAAAATACGGGCGCGGCACTCGTAGCATTACCTTCCACGTCGCGTTGGTTTACTCTCTCGTCGCTGAATGCGAATGGTATGAATTTTCGCGTTCGCGATATTTTTTCTACAAGGGTTTGATGTACGAACACGTATGACTACGGTGTTATTCACAGAGCCAATTTTGTCAGCCATGACTCAACAAATACCAATTTACAAACAAGCAAACTGAAAAACATAACTAAAATGTGTTATCTAAACAATCAACAGCTAATAATACATTATACCTATTATTGGCTCTTGAAACAACCTATATTCGGGCATATACCGTCGAAATATAGCCACACCGACAGTATTAACCGTGTTGGTAGAGGGCACATGGTAATTAAACGCGGATTTCAACATACCTCATAGATTTCAATACGGCCATCTTTGTTGTCGTCGTAGGCCTCCATGAAGCACTGCTTCAGCTCTGCCAACATGGCGGCCGAAATTGCCTGCAAACGAAACCGAAAGTAACGCCTTAAAACGGTTAGCACGTGCGATGGACTATACTCATTTTTTTGCGGAACGAAAATACGAAGTTAATACTTACACTTACCAGTGTGCTATATATATATATATATATATATATATATATATATATATATATATATATATATATATATGTATAGCTGACGTGCGATAGCGCCCCTATATCAGACACTATACAAAGATAAAATAGCCTATTAAGAAACAGAAAACACAACAAATGAGAGAGAGAGAGAGCAAGAGAGAGAGAGAAGAGGGGGAAAGAGGGAAAGAGGGAGAGGGGGAGAGGGAGAGGTAGACGGAGACGGAGACGGAGACGAAGACGGAGAGAGAGAGAGAACGCGGATAGGGAGAACGGTGACGGGGAAGGGGTAGTTCAAAATGGCGGGCTGTTCGGGTTCCAAATGATCGGCAGCATTGATTTGATTGATGACGTCGTCATTAAATTTTTTCATCCCTTTCGTTCCGCGAAAATATTAAAAACGTATGAATTTTTTAAATAAAATCGCCATTTGACATCGTCTCTGAGCCGTACCTAGCAGTGAGGACAGTCCGCAGGTGGCTTTTTCTACCCTCTCCCCAATACAATGCAAAATGGGTTAGCTACGCTCATGTGCCTTCTCTCCGTTTACATTGTGGCTGTTTTTCGACATGCGTCTAAACAGAGGAATTGCTCCGACCTGTGATTGGAGGATAAAAATAGACCCCGCCCACTCCCGCCGCATACGCTATTAGTATTATGCTATGACCGGTAGGAACGTGTACTATAACTATCATATAGAGCGAACGATTTGAGGTACATTTCTATAAATTCTAGCTATTATAGACACATGTCTTAGCCTTAATCTCTGTGAATTTTGAGTATTGAAGCACGATTAGTCTAATTAATTAGCAAATATACACGCGCGGCTATGACCGGTGAAACGAAACATCACGAATTCTATTTTTATCCTCCAATCACAGGTCGGAGCAATTCCTCTGTTTAGACGCATGTGTTTTTCGGTGATCACTGTCTCCTCGCGACGCGTGTCGAGTAAATGGCTACACAACCGCGTTTCACATCACGTGTATTGACGCTTCTGTGTGAGACGTGATCACGAAACTTGCGTGCTCCAACATACAAAGGATGTATAGCGCTCGATATATGTTTAATGCGTAGTCATGGCGAAGAACAATTCGGCATTGATGCGTAAAGAAGGAGCGAGCGCGTGTGCGCGCACGCACGGCTAGGTCGCGCGACACGACTGCCCGCCCGCTGGTAAATTGCCAAAGCAATCTACGTGCATATTGCACGTGTGTAGTATGTTTCCGACGACGACGACAACGACGACGACGACGACGGCGACGACGACGGCGACGACGAATGCGACGACAACGACGACGACGGCGACGACAACGACGGCGACGACGACGACGACGGCGACGACGACGGCGGCGACGACGACGACGACGACGACGACGACGACGACGACGGCGACGACGACGGCGGCAACGACGACGACGACGACGACGACGACGACGATGACGACGACGACATACGCCATTATTTACGAGGCGAACTCGTGCGAGCAACAGTCTTCGAATAGCGTCAGCGAAAAATGCTAATGAAAAACTACGGAACTCTCTATAGTCGCGTCTCCCGGGGCGTCCAACATTCGCTGCCGACGTTCGGATCAAATAATATATTGCTTCGGGTAAATTAATGGCGGATAGACAGTTTGGCGCCGAACGGACATTTTTGTTCTGATTACCCATAGCTAATCTAACATGGGGTGATTGTGGTGCGGAGTATAGATGAAACCCGCGCTTTGTGAAACGTCGGCCAACGGCGATGCGTTGAGGAGCAATTGCAACGTGGTGCAACGCCGTAAAATATTGGTTTTCCCTTGCGGGTGGGGTGATAAAGAGATAGAGAAATAGAGTAGGAGAGCTAGCGGGAGAAAGATTGAACGAAAGACAGTGTGAGACTGTGTGTGAGAGAGAGAGAAAAGGATAGTGAGAGACTAGAAGACGGAGAAAGGGGAAAGGCGTGTGCGATAGAGAAAAGAAAGAGCCGACGAGAAAGCGAGAGTAACAGGTTGAGATAGAGATAGATAGAGAGAGAGAGAAAGGGGGCGAGATAGAGATAGAGAGAGGGGAGTATGGTGAGGAGGAGGAAGAAGAGATCGAGTAATATCATCTCTGACTCGATCGAATTATTCCTTACCGCGGAGAGAACGGCGTGATGGTTTCTGGTATAGTTTTTGATCGCGGGCAGTGACGTCGGCTGGATCATAACTACAGCGATAAATCATCGTCTTGTTCATCATCCATCACTATTATATCTAAGCTAATGCGTCACGCGGGACCACGCAAATTACGCGCCGGCCCGTTGAAACAGGTAAAGTGAAGATGGCGGCGAATAAAATACGAAAATGGCCGCTGCTAGAATTAAATCAACAGTGGCTACGTCCGCTTCTGCTGCAGTCATGCTGCTGGCCTCATCCTCCACAGACACAAGATACCTTCTACCTCGCCTACTAAATCTCGCCCCCCCCCACGCGCGCGCGCACGCACACATACATACATGCACACACACACACACACACACACACACACACACACACATACACGCGCGCGCGCGCGCTCACACGCACACGCACACTGTATGATAATGATATGTATGGTATGTATGTACTGTATGTATGTCATGTATTAATGCTATGTATGCTATGTATGTATGTATGTAGTGATTATGTATGTATGTATGCTATGTATGTATGTATGGTTATGTATGATCATGTAGGTATGTATGTATGTATGTATGCTATGTATGTATGTATGTATGCTATGTATGTATGTTATGTATGTATGTATGTATGTATGTATGTATGTCCTGTATGTATGTATGTATGTATGGTATGTATGTATGTATGTATGTACCGTGTCGGTGCCCGTGCGGTGCGTGGTTGCGTGCTGGGCGTGCGTGCGTGCGTGACGGTGCAGTGCGTGCGTGCGTGCGTGCCTCTGTGCGTGCGTGTGTGTGCTGTGGCAGGTGTGTGTTCGTTGGTGATGTTCGTGTGTGCTGTGTGTGATTGTGTGCTGTGTGTGTGTGTGTTGCTGTGTGTAGAGTGTGTGTGGTTGTGTGTGTGGTGCATCTGTGTATCGCGCGCGGTGTGTGTGGTGTGTGCTGTGTGGCTGTGTTGTGTGTGTGGTGTGTGTGTGCCCGGCGTACGTACGTTATTGCTGTGATCGACTAGCGACGCCTGGTGTGTGACGCACGATGCGAGAGCGTCATCAATACGCGGGGTTACGCCAGGTCGCGACACTGTTTGTTTTAGATCGATTACCACTTAGCGCGTGACAATTAACGTCGAGGCACCATGCAAACATCACTGAGCTGACCACTACGCCGATTACATTATTAATAATCAGCGTGCAATTTCAACATCTAGTATATGGACATACAGAGCGCATTGACGCGGCGCCAATATAGAAATCATACTGGTTGACGAATATACTGCGCGTAATAGTAATGGGAAAATATAGCGACGAGGTGCAGGGCAGTGGGGCGAACCTGACAGTGAAAGAATTTCATCTTCTATATTTCTTACAGCGGTAACGCAGTGGTAATCCAGTGTTAGCACAGTGGTTATAGCACTGCACTAACACAGCAGTAACACAGCAGTAATACAGCAGTAACACAACGTTAACATAGCAGTAACACAGCATTCACACAGCAGTAACACAACGTTAACACATCAGTAACACAGCATTCACACAGCATTCACACAGTATTCACACAGCATTCACACAGCCCGTCACAGCACAACGTTAAGCATCAGCCAGCCTAACACAGCATTCAAACGAGCCGAGTAGAAACAGCCACGTAAAACACGCAGCCGTACACCGCATTCACCACCAGTAACCAGCAGTCAACATGCCACCACAACATTAACACAGCAGTAACACAGCAGTAATACAACGTTAACACAGCATTAACACAACAGTATTACAACGTTAACACAGCAGTAACACAGCATTCACAAAGCAGTAACACAACGTTAACACAGCAGCAACACAGCAGTAACACAGCAGTAACCACGTATGAACACAGGCAGAACACGCCAGTAAACCCAGCAGTATACAACGTTAACACTGCAATGCTAACACAGCCTTCAGCACAGCATCAACAGCAGTACTTCACACAGGCATTCAACAACATAACAGCTGTTAACACAATCAGTCACCAGCCAGCTTAGACACCAGCAGTAATACAGCAGTAACACAACGTTACACAGCAGCAATTACACAGTGTTAACACAGCAGTAACACAGTGTTAACACAACAGTAACACAGCAGTAACACAGCAGTAATACAGCAGTAACACAACGTTACACAGCAGTAATTACACAGTGTTAACACAGCAGTAACAGCAGTAACACAACAGTAACACAGCAGTAACACAGCAGTAATACAACAGTAGCACACGA
>NW_014577141.1:472268-487465 GCF_000485595.1 Priapulus caudatus | reverse complement strand
ATACATACATACATACATACATACATACATACATACATACATACATACATACATACATTCATACAAACACATACACGCGCGCGCGTGTACGTGCGCGCACACACGGCCTAATGACTGTCAGATTCCTGTGGATTTTCCCCGTGACTTGCCTGATGAGCTGCTGCGCTGGCTCCTGTGTTTTATTAATTTTCGACTCGCCCACTAACGATTCGAGGCGTACAATAATTGCCGCTGCATCGGCATGACCGTGTAATGCAGCTAATCATGCACGCACACGCCGATTTTACATGTGCGCATGCTTGACCAGAATATACACGTGACCAGAGACCCGCCATCGCTGATAAGTGTTACAGTATATATATATATATATATATATATATATATAATATATACATACAGTATATATATATATATATATATATATTACGTTGTTACGCTGTGCTTCGACACGTTACGTCATGTCACTTTACGCGTGGTCACGTCACGTTACGGCACACCCCGCCATGTCATGTCCCTCGCGTAACGTTGTGTCACGTCACGTTGCATGACGTCACGTGATTCTACGTTATGTTTCGTCACGTCACGTCACGTCACATTCCATCAGACCACGTCATGTAACGTCATGTCCAGTCACTTTACGCCACGCCACGACACGTTCCGTCACATCATGTTCAGACGTGTCACACCGCGATACGTCGCGCCACTTCACGATACTTGACGTCACGTTGTGTTGCGTCGCGTTGCATCGCTTTATGTGAGTTAATAGTATTTTAAATACTAAGGTTAGATTAGTTATTCAATTGCTGGCATAAAATTCTTTCATAATAATATTGATATTTACATGCATTCCATTGTATTTCGAACATTAAAATACGATTATTGGATTTGTGGTTGCTTATATGTACTCATTTAATTACGTTTAGTGCGGAACAAAAATTATTAACTCGGCGTTTGATTAAACATTTTGTTTAAATTTTATTCCGTTTTGCGGACGAACAGTAAATTCCTATTCCCACTGGATATATTTAATCATTAAAACAGTTATGTTATTTCTAGTTGCTAGTTGGGTTAACTCTAATAAAGGCAACGATGCGCAATTGAGGCGTCGTGGCTTAGTGGTTAAATATCGGCTCTTATATACATGAAATATATTAAGATGGATAGATAGACACTGCTTATTCAGTGCCATTAGATAACGATTATTGTACATATAGAAAAGACCTTTTTAAATAAGGCGCAAGGGAGGAGAATTAACAAATGTTTTCCGGCCACCTCCCTAAACGATTCTCCGAAATATCTTAATTAAACGAGATACGTTCATTACTCATTGATATCAGACCATATACCAGTTCTTTTGTAATTTGGTTCGCTCATCGCTGTAGGCGTAGTATAGACTGCGTGCCTGATCGTTCCCTAGCTATTCCCCTCAGTGTGTTTTATACACCAACTTCAGATATCTGCTTCTCCCGAAAGCGCTATGCTAATTTGCCGGCTGTGTGTGCTTCCGGCAATACACAGCGACCATGACGAGAATAATTCTAGCAAGAGAGAGAGAGACTCATTAATCATTCGATTACACGGATCTGGCAGATTAATCTCCCCAGACGCTGATTTGATCACTGTGTGGACTCATTAAACGTTGCATCACCGTACATAACAGACGTATATGAATGAAAACGATGGTTGCTCGTCGCGTGCCGGAATCGCCACTTGCCTCGGCGATCATGTGCGGCTGATTGCGATGCTGTGGGTTGTGTAAGAATAGCAATTATATATCTGCTATACGAAAAAATACATATGAAATTCAGCAATGACTGTACAAGGAAAAGGGAGACATTGGCGTTTTATGTATTTTTCGTTTTAGTGGTGGGCGGATATTGATGCCAAGCGGAGGAAATGTTTCCATTTCTGGACGCGAATGTTTCCATTTTCCTTGTACATTCATTGCTAAATTTCATATGTATATTTACCTGTATCAGACATATAATTTCTGCGAGAGAGCGCATGAGCCAGGTGTGCATTATATAACGCTATTCGGTAAATTGCAATACAGTATAATTTCATCAGTAACTGCATTATGGCACGCCGTGTGTATCTATTACTACGTAACCCAACGGTGTTTATGGTTATCTCCACCGTGAGGCAATACGGTCGCGAGTTCCGGCTCCCAAATAGAAAACATTCGAAAATAGCACCTAATCCAGTGATAAGAAAAAGCTGCAATTGTATAAGGCACACTTCGTCGCCTTCCGGTACCTAAGTGCAGCATGATTGACACCGGAGCACTCTAGTAAATGTATTCAGCCAATCATAACTAATAACCACTTCTAGACTTATTACGAAAATGTAAAAAAAAGAACTCCAACGTGATGCGGTCGCGCAACGGGCACCAGGTGGCGCTGAGGCATTTCTCGTTCGCAACACCGGATTTTGCGCAAAGAAAAGAAGACGCGATTTGCCAACTCACGGGCCCGAGTGCGGAGATTAGTCTGAACCCGGATTTCGGATATCGGACGTGTCAACTCGCACCGCGCACCTTCGCTGACAGCCGAGCGGGCCTCGTGGTGTCACATGATGCAGCTTCATGCGACGTCGTCACGTGATACCACATCGCGCGATGCGTAGTCACGTGACTCGCCTCGCGTCATTTCGTTGCGGTGGTTGTGGTCATCCATGAACACTAAGGCGGGCGTTTAAAAGCGGGCTAGTCATCTGTCTTTCCAGCCGTCAGTACCACGCAGATCCACGGACAAGAAAACGATCCACACATATTTTGACGTAACTTGCGCGAGAAAGGTTAGCTAGGAAAGCGTGGCGTTACATGGCGAAATATGCTCAGCTGCACTACGACACCGCGCGGTGCACTGCTGGAAAAAAAATGGCGGTTCAACGTTTCGCTTCACGTCGCCCACGTTGTTCGTTAACTCGAATAATTCAACGCCTCTGTCAACACTGCGTCTACGTTTGTTTAAAGTAGCGAACGAAGATCGATGGTATATAACGACGCCTTCATTCGGGTTAACTGCCACATACGTTCGGGATGAATAGGAAATCAGACACCGTGTGTTTAGTTTTGTCGGTAAGCAGTTCAAAGAAGGCCAGGTGGATATATCGCCGGGAATGTGGGGGAACCAGGGGCAGATTCAGGATTTTTGAAAAGGGGGTGTCCAGAAAGAAATAAAGGGCACTTTTTCCTGCTTACTTTTTCTGATGTTTTAAAAAGCTGCCGAAGGCCACTTAGGGTGGTGGGTGGGTGGGGTGGGGTGGGGGTGGGGGGGGGGTATGCTTTTTTCGTTTTTTTGTGGTAAAAAGAGAGGGGGTCCGGACCCCCTCGACCCCCCCTCTGGATCCGCCCCTGGGAACAAAGGCATCCGGAAATGAGGCGAATGACACGCCACTTGTTCTCCGGGTCGGTTCGGCGAGGAGTGACAAATTATAAAGGTAACGAAGGAAAAGAGGTCACGTAAATTAACCTCGTGGGTCTGGTCGATCAGCGTATGCAGACAGATTGTCTGCGATGATTTCTGCAAGAGAATAACTGGGGAAATGCAATTTGAACTGAGAATGAATATCACACGCAAATACGAGAAATATATGATACGTGTCTAAACCCCTCCCCCACATCTCTCTCTCTCTCTCTCTCTCATTCTCGTTCGCACACGAAGAGACAAAGCAAGCGCACGTGCAAGGCATGCAGATCAAGTAACCGTTCCTTCTGCTCCTCCTCCTCCTTCGTCCCAAATAAGTCATTAAGTGCTTAGTAAAGTACATGCTAATCATGCAAATGTAAATTTATATATATATATATATATATATATATATATATATATATATATATATATACCGGCCTCCACACGAACAATACAGCCATTGCCACGATGAATCGTGGCATCGTGCACGGCAGAACTCCGTATATAAGAGAAGCTTTCTATTAGTGAATGCAATAAGAGACGAAACGTGATCAAGAGTCGACAAGATAATGCCATACCCTTGCACTGCATCCGCTACCTCGCCGCTGCAATGCCTGTCGCGCGCGGTGCAAACGCCCGCCGTTGTTTTTTTTTCTCAGAGCCGCTAAAACGCACGCCACGTTAACATGTGCGGTCTCGCTCCGCACAGAAGCACACTCTGGCGGCAGAATCGGACTCTCGCTATTTTGACTCATGCCGCGCGCTAGTATAGCCAGTGGAGACGCGAGTCGAGGACATCGAGCGCCCCCTGACGTCGGCTGCAAGAAGTAGGCGAATTGCGAATCGCACTGGCTATTGGCGCGCATGCGCATGAGCGGCGCCAGATTCACTCAGCAACGGCTGTATTGTTCGTATCGAATGCAGGGAAAGCGTGCAAGTGTGTGGCACTACCTTGTCAATCATCTTGCTTTCTAGTCCCATTTTTCCCAGGAGATTGTTGATCCACCCGAGAGGTTTAACAAGGGCTTTATGTGAAGGCATCTCTGCGTTCTGCGAATTGAACAATAAATAAAGCACTACGGTTAGTTCTCAACGCGGTGCACTGTGCGTGGTGTACGTATATGCTCGCTCGCCGCCCCCTCCACAGAGTAACCCAGCACGAGTGCGACCTGTAACGTCCCACTGCACATGTCCCAGCAGCAGATACGAGAGGAAGCTGTGAAGAAGTGAAGAGGAGTGCGGATTGCTACGTGATGTGAGTCAAATGCGAGGATCTTGCACGAGCACCACGGCATTATCAGAGTCGACACTATCAGCGCCGAGATCGATTTCATGCCGTAAGGGGCAGGGGTTAGAGTGGGTCTATACTACGGTGACTCTCGCGCTACAACACATTCTTCTTAATGGGGCTAGAGTAGAAGACTAGTCGTAGAGCTCATTAGTAAGTTTAGGGTTCGGGTTAGGGTCAAGGTTCTCTAATCGCCCCCGCTAACCCTAACCCTAATGCAATTCGTAACCCTCGCACTAAACATAACACAATCCGTAGCTCTAGCACTAACCCTAACCCAACCCGTAACACTAGCACTAACCCTAACCCAATCCGTAACACTAGTACTAACCCTAACCCAATCCGTAACATTAGCACTAACCCTAACCCAATCCGTAACACTAGCACTAACCCTAACCCAATCCGTAACCCTTAGCACTAACCCTAACCCAATCCGTAACACTAGCACTAACCCTAACCCAACCCGTAACACTAGCACTAACCCTAACCCAATCCGTAACATTAGCACTAACCCTAACCCAATCCGTAACACTAGCACTAACCCTAACCCAATCCGTAACCCTTAGCACTAACCCTAACTTAATCCGTAACCCTAATACTAACCCTAACCAAATCCGTAACCCTACCACTCACCCTAACTTAATCCGTAACCCTAGCACTAACCCTAACCTAATCCATAACCGTCAGCATAACATTGACCGTAACTCGGCCCGCCCGTGACTTTTAATAATCCACGTGCGATTACCCATAGCGTACGTAGTTCAGACGACCACTGCAGCTAGATATTGCATCTTCACGTCTGGCCGCCTAGCGTGACTGGCAGTGTGATCACGTGATAGCGATTACCGCCCGTGATTGGCCGCTACATTCGGTCCATCTTGGACCCAATTACGAAAAGCCGATTCGAAAAGCAACGCGTGACGTGTTTAGCGCGCGATGACGTCATCGCGTCGCACTTTAATCGTGCCGCTAATAGACGAACGTATGAACAGCCCGGCGCCCACGTGAGTAATTTTTAAGCTCGTAAAATGCATGCATGCGTCAAAATACTCAAGTGTGGCACCGGATTTTTCGGTTTTCTGGACGCAATCGCATCAAGAAACTCAATATCAAACATGTTTGATAATTTTTGACGTCCAAATACTAAACGTGTACCCGCTAGCTGCGTAAATTTACTCAACACTGGTACTCATAGCGCATGCGCTTAAATCATTTTAAAGATGACTGCGCCCAGTATCGGCTGCGCACAGTCACGTGATCTACATTTTCACTTATACCTTGAGTAATTTTACTCACGTGTGCGGCGGACGCTGAAAATTTACATTTTTATTTCGCATGAGTATTTTGACGCAAGCCCGGGCTTAATTGATGAGACAATCATCCGTCGTTGCTAGCAGCGGCGGCCATCTTAGCGGCGCGAGGTCCCCGCGCGAGATGACGCGAGGGCCTTCTTTTGCACGTCGCCGCTAGGGTTCCTATATACAAATTTATGTATTTTTATGTATATAGAATATTTTATATTTTTTTTGTATATAGGGACCCTAGTCGCCGATGTTTGAAATGCGTTTTGGAAATTTTTCATGATTTTTCGATTGGAAACGGAGACCCCGCGCCTGTTGTCTCATGCGTGGATTTTTGTGAGATGATGCGCTACACAACTAACTTGCGTAGCTGGTGTAATATGGTTTGCATCCACCCTATTCCCCATGGGAATGGGCATGTCTAGCAGGGTGCACATGGCGCATGGGCATGGGGATTGGATCGTTATGCCATGCTCAATTAGAAGGGGACGTTTGCCATAAAGGGGATGTATACCATGCTACGCTGTTCTATGCGTCTCTGTACTAAGTC
The DNA here is from genome assembly GCF_000485595.1 of Priapulus caudatus. NCBI lineage: Eukaryota > Metazoa > Priapulida > Priapulimorpha > Priapulimorphida > Priapulidae > Priapulus > Priapulus caudatus. Next base: position 480,916 of record NW_014577141.1, on the reverse strand, counting down.
TATTGTAGAAGCCAGGCTACATAGGTTGGGATATGCTAGTGTAGTACAGGCGCAAATCAGGCATGCAGCCTCTTGTGGCGGGGGCGCGATGTGCTAGTGTTAGTACAGATAAACCCGGCATGCCAGCTCTGTGGCGGGGGCGCGATGTGCTAGTGTTAGTACAGATAAACCCGGCATGCCAGCTCTGTGGCGGGGGCGCGATGTGCTAGTGTTAGTACAGATAAACCCGGCATGCCAGCTCTGTGGCGGGGGCGCGATGTGCTAGTGTTAGTACAGACAAACCCGACATGCGACTATACGATGCTCCGACTGACTCCTCTGTGAATCATCTCCGGTATCTTCTCTCGGGTATCGGTAGGGGGAGGCACTATCGGGCGGTAAATCGCCGTGTCGCTAATACTCGGCGACGCGCAAAATGCGCAACTTACGTCATAGCCGACGAGGCGAATGATGCTCTCGGCAAAGACAGACAGATGCCCATCTCGCTAAAACGATGTAGTGAACAACATATATCCGTAATAAACGAATAAGACGCAACAGGAGAGCATGCAGATGGACACGAACACATAGACATACAGCGACGCGATGACAGCGCCGATAGATGCGTGAGAGCGACAGAACACCGCCATTCGACAAGAGAACGACGCAGTTGAGAATTACTCACATACGTACAGAGTGCAAAGATAGATACATATTACGAGCGAATATACACTTACAAACTATGCCTGCTACAAAATGCATTGACAAATAACGGTCATCCGTGTGCCAAGGCCGATAAATAAAACAATCGCACGGTCTGCAATCTTATTAATGCGTGTACTCGCATGATTAAGTGCATTATGTACGCCTACTGCGTATAATTATAAATAAATAACTTATGTATTAATGAATAAATACACCGTGTACGCGGTGTGTGTTGCGTGTACGTGTATTTGCATGCTACGCCGTTGGAGATGACATTGTGCTCGCTCGGCAAGGCGTCGTGAGTTGTGACAGGTTATATAAACATTAAATATGTAGCGATACACGTCATCGTGGATTATCAATACACTCACGCACAGATCCAGTGAATATTACACACGATTAACGCGAATGCAAATTAAATTTCGTGTTAGTCCGTTATGCTGTCCGTTCGCGGCTTTCATTTTCGAGAGAAGAAAAACATTCGATTTCGCTGCGAGAGTAAATCGCGTTTAATACCAAAAATACCGTGCTTTATCCTAAAGATCGAAAAAGGCACGTGCGTTTGTTATAGCAATGGCACGCATGACTAATCTCCCGCCCCGAATGGCCGTTATCTTCCTTAATTTAACCGGATGAAGTGGCCCGAATTCCCCCTCTCACTTTCTCTCGCTCTTCCCCTCTCTCTCTGTCTCTCTCTCTCACTCTCTCTCTCTCTCTGTTAGCAAACACAGTACTCTGCGTGATACCTAAATGCTCAGTTAGATATACATACATGTATACGTTATACAAAGCTGCTAACAACACTCTGTAGGATACTAATGCTAGCTTAACTCACATACAATAGCTACCGTGTACAGCTGCTACAGACACTCTGTAGCGATTACTAATGCAAGGCTACTACATACATATCTACGTGTACAGGCTGCTACAACACTCTGTAGGATACTAATGCAGCTTTCACTGACCAATACAATATGGAAACGTCTACTAGGCTGCGGACCATGCCACACTCTGTAGGATAACTAATGCAGCTTACTACATACATGGATACGTGTACAGGCTGCTACAACACTCTGTAGGATACTAATGCAGCTTACTACATACATAGCTACGTGTACAAGCTGCTACGACCCACACTCCTGTATGATACTGATGCGCCGCACTAGCATACACTGGCTTACGTTGTAACCATGGCTATAGTAGGCAAACACTTCTGTATGATACTATAATGGCAGGTCTTACTGACATACATGGATCATAACCGTTATTTAGGCTATTGCACGACACTCCTGAATGGTCTGCTGCAGTCACGAGGACGTAGTAATGCATTGCCAGGTTCCGTCCGAGCGCTGGTTGACTCGCGCCCATACTAGACTAATCGTGTTTACTGATTCTGAGAGCTAAGTAGAATATACGAGGATATTATATAATTTATAACGTATTGAATATTATTAAGCGTCTGTAATAGTTTATATACGTAGGGGTATTTTGAGAATTGAGTCCGTATCGACAAAAGAGAGTAATAAGGAAGTGAGTAGACAATGAAAAGCGGAACCGCAAAAAAGATATGCTCGGGAGCAATAGTGCTATTTGCGCGGGTGTTGCGACGTATTTAGCCGAGGCGAGTATTGGAGCGTCGATGGTAGGTGGATTTGTATTATTCACATTCGGATATACGTAATGCGTGCGCTAAACCTAACGATTAACATTTCACGCGATATGCCATACTGTACATCGCGCGTAATAGTTAGCTTGTTTAGCATACATAGTTAGCCGTGTTAAATTTGTAACTGTTAACTCGCGTGTAGCGTATGTCTGTATCATAACCGTGTAGCGAGAACAGACACATACAGAACGTAACACGCAAACACCCCCCCCCCACACACACCACCTCGCGCATTCTCTCCGCTACAAACTCCAACCTGATGTCGGCCCGCATCTTTGTCGCCGATCCCGACAATCTCCGGACCGGCCCAAACGCGAGCGGCACATCGCGCGCCCATGCGCACTCGCGCAGGGAGGGAGGGGGGCCGGGGGGGGGGGGGGAGGCGCAGCTGCGGGCGACGCGCGCGGACATGAAGCCGCTACTTCGTTTAATCGTTCTAGCGACGCAAAGGCGTTTTCTCCCCTCTCTCTCTCTCACGCGCAGAGTGCGAACTCATCACTAGTGTATAGTGTCAGGCGTGTGTGGTGGGAAAAAGAAATCTAAAGAGCCTGCCCGGCCCCCTGCGAGAATATCACAGTGTCAAAGAGCGTATAGCGACAGAAGAAAGAGTGAGCACAGAGAGAGAGAGTGACACGAGAGAGGCAACAGAGAGAAAAAGTGACACGCAGAGAAAAAGAGAGAGAAATGGCTGCCGCGAAAATAAGGATGAGAGGAGCAACTTTTAAGGCGGCTTCCGGATAGAGAAGACAGCCAGGATGCTGAGGAACGCTGACGGGCGGTGCAGTTCTCCGAGGTGTGGCGCACTATCGACACAAAGACGGTGAGTGTTTTGATGATGATGAGATCGCACAGAGATCGCGTTCTGGTTGCGTACTAACACAGCACGGACGCTGACGCACCACGGGTTACCACGCAACAATAACGCGCAAGCACACGCGCAAGCACGTACACACACATTCGCAATTACAAAGAGACGTACGCGCACAACAGCCACGCGCTGCAGTATGCGGCATGCACCATACACGTGCGCGAGCGCACCGCACGCAACGTACCACACGCAACCGAGCACGCCGTAGCCACTCGTCACTAGCACGCACACGTATCCGAACTACATACATACGTCACCATACGCGATACGAATATGATGCTCAAAAACTGGCAAAAAATTTCAATAGCAAACAACGCCAAACGTGTAAACATGCGCCCACAACCTCCCGTAAGCAGTAAAGTCTTAGCTCTATCCCCTTCAATCTTGGCGTCCGACACACTTCGCAATCAATGATCACTGCAGATATCGCAGTATGATCGTACATACGCGGCGTCACACTCAAGTGGGTGATGAGCCAGGATCGCCAATAAAGCTCGTTGCGAAAAAATACCTATGTAAGTTTGGCTGCTAACAGAGCGTAGCACAAGGTATGCGGCGTACAAAGCCACACATACGAATGACTACGCGCCGCAACAATCGAAATTCACACCCACTCAGGCGAAGAAATAAGATTTCCCTCTACTCCACGTGCAGTATAGAAAAGATTACATATGCGACGCTACCGCATTCCACGTGTAGTGAAACACACTAAGGCATTTTTCATGCGATCCGAGCCGGCCCGACCGCAGCCGGCCCGCTCGTCGGCTGAAAAATCGCGTAGTGTGTCGGCAGTGAGTGCGACGGTCCGATTTCGAGTCGGTCCGGCCGAATCGCCGCTGATGTCAACATGGTTTGATAATTAATTTGAAGCCGGCCGGGCTGCAATCGCCCGTAGTGCTGCCCCGGGTCTGGCGAATTGAGCCGTGCCGATTGTAACAATTCCATCAGCACAATGCAGCGTAACATTAAAATCCACAACGAGTCGCTCCGACTCAGTCGGCGTAGTGTCTGTCCACAGCTTTATGCAAGCAATACACACAGCGCTCACAGTCTCACTGACCCGAAAACTCTCCAAAGGCGCACCATCCACGAGAGATACAAAATTGATGATCGCAACTCAAACGTGGTAAACGTACACGACAACAATCGCGTGAATAACCCACATAAAAGGCGCGCGCATTCAATATTGCAAACGCAAACGCATAATCGAACCGTCCTTGGTACGGAGCGCCATTCACAGCCACAGGAACGTAGACCAAGTGGCAGTGACGAACGAGCACGATATTATTCCTTCGAACAACACTACTCAGGCGCACACGTACATTTCGCACACTAGAATAACGCGATTACGTACCGATATTTCCGGATAAGTTTTTCTATACTGTCGACGAGCGCGCAGTGTAAATGAAGCAAGGTATTTTGTTCAATTATCGATTCGTTGCATTCAATCGCGCGTGCTCGGACAAGTGTCCTCATCATCACGACCGTAGTGCACACACATACTGCGGAATCGTGTACGGAGAATTCAAAGAAAACGCCCTCAGCGCCTAGCATTGGCACACGTGTTTATCGCAACGGCCGCTTTCCTGACGACTAGCAAACAACTGAACTTCCGGTGAAAAAGCCATAATACTTATTTAGCGCGCGCGAGCCGCTTGCGTTCGATATGAAATTACGCGGCGAATTAGTCCTGTCATGTACGTGTCGTACCGCAGCCTGCCTCGCGGCCCGCCGTGTCGCCGCGGTACGACGGCACTCACCACATGCGCGCATCGGCACGCACGCACGGAACGCACGTCTACAGCACGGCGGTGCTGTGACTATGAATCAACATTTACATTATCATGGTAACATGCAAACATTGTACATCAATTGTTGGAACTTTAAATTGCCAAATTTGCTCCATCGCGTCGCGTGGCCAGAAAAATACGTCAATAGCGGTCTATATTATTTTCACCGGAGTATCATTTATATATATATACATAAATATATAATTATATATATTTATTTATACATGTATATTATATAAACATGTATTATAATATATATATATATATATAATATTGCGTGATGTGTGCGTGTGTGTGTGTGTGTGTGTGTGTGTGTGTGTGTTGTGCTGGTGGTGTGTGTGTGTTTGTGTGGTGTGTGTGTGTGTGTGTGCATGTGTGATTGCGTGCGTGCGTGGCGTACGTGCTTGCGTGCGATACGTGCGTGAGTGTCGTGTGTATATAGTGTATATAGTTATCCATTACAGACGCAAATTGAGATCGCTACCTCTGATTACGTTTTAGGCGAGTCAGAATCGATAGACAAGCTTTAAGCGCGCTTGCTTGTATCGGTAGCTCGGCTAAACTTAATTTCGATCCGGTTGCTAGGCGACGCGTTGACTTCCTATTAAGTCACATGCATAATACCGCACGCGCCGCTGCTAGCCCTGGCGCAAAATCGATGTAATCAAAAGCAAGTCGGTTTCGAGCATTCTCTACTCGTGCGAGCGAGACAGCAGAAGCCGGCATCCGCCGCTCGTCTGTGTTACTTGTCAGCGCATCGACGCTATGCATCACGTTATTCCGTGTAGGCGCGGCGTGCAGCTGGCGGCGCCGTGGTCATGAAACGCCATGCTAATTGCGTTCGATACCGTTGTTAAGACTTCATGGAAGGGCTTCGGGCAAAGCGCGTGGTGGGAGTGGGGTGGGAGGTAGGGTGGGGTGGAGTAGGGAGAGCGGGGTAGGTGGGTCGGGGTGGGGTAGGGATGGGGTGGAGTAGGGTGAGGGGGTAGGGTGGGAAGTGGGTGGCGTGTGGAAGGGTGGGGCAGGGTAGGGTCGGGTTGGGTGGGGGTGATAGCGGTGGCCAGGGAAGCGACATAATGAAATGGCGCATCGGTCGCAGAATATCACCGTGCATGCTTTACCGAACGAATCCACGGTACGTGCGTGTGCGGTGAAAGGAAAGGAAGAGTGGTGGGATATAGGGGAAGAGAGAGCGAGAGAGAGAGGTGAGAGGTAAAGAGGAGGAAAGCAATAGAGAGCTAAACGAGAAATAAGAGCGAGCAGAGAGAAGAAGAAACGATAGAGAGCTTAAAAGAGAGAGAGATGAGAGAGAGAGAGAGAGAGAGAGAGAGAGACAAAGAAAGAGAGAAAAAGAGAGAGAAGAGAGAGAGAGAGAGAAAAGAGAGAGCGAACGAGAGCAATGAATGCAAGTACTAGTATCCGACGACGGGGGAATTTCTACCGATATTCACGGAAATTTATTTTTCTGCTTTCCTCCTTCTCTTCAGCGACATATCGCACCGCGACGCGACCATGAAACGCTTTTATTTTTACAATATGATCTGCGTGAACGCGGGACGCGAGTTAAAACGTTAAAACCAGCAGCGCCTCGGCATGCTAAACACTGCCGTAGCTAACTCCGGTCCGTCTATCGATTTCCCCTGCCGCTTCGCGAAACGATGTAGCGACGCGAAAGAACCGTAACCATATGCGACATTGATCGACATTTTGCTTCCGGCGACCCGCGTCGTGCGCCGAGTCGGGTTTGCGTTTAGCAAGACTTAACGTTCCACGGTCCACACTGGTAATAAATAGCTGTCGCTGGGCGAGCCCAGGAATTGCGCTGTTACCACGTACCTCGCCGCGCCATGACCGATGCAACCCGATACGCTTGTCACCGATACAATCCGATACGGTTACCAACGTTACAACCCGTGGAAGCGAGAGAAGAGGAGAGAGGGGGAAGCGAGGGAAAAGGAGAGAGAGCGAGCGAGAGAGAGAGAGAGAGAGGAGAAGAGAGAGAGAGAGAGAGAGAGAGAGAGAGGAGAAGAGAGAGAGAGAGAGAGAGAGAGAGAGAGGAGAGAGAGAGAGAAAGAGCTAGATAAAAGAGAGAGCGCGCACGCGACAGACAGTGAGCGAGTCAGAGAGTGAACGCACGCGCGCGCGAGAGAGAGAGAGAGAGAAAGAGAGAGAAAGAGAAAGAGGAGAGTTAAACAAATATCGCAACGCACAAATATTGAAAGAGTAAAGGGAGGTTATGTTTCCGTCGCCGCGTATCACGCGATCGTTTTATTCATGTATTCAGGAAGCATTTCATGACGCAGAAAGACGATATCGCCGATTAAGCAGCGGGGTTTATTCATTTATGTATCAGCGGGGACCCCGTCACAGAAGTTATTAGTTCCGACTAAACCGCCTTATGTTGTATCAAGCATGGCTATAGATAGTAGAGAATCGCGCTATTTATTTTATTCCATGCTATGGTAATAAGTATGCTAGTTGATAACATGGTGTGTAGATCGTCATTTAGCACGATACCAGTAATTAACAAGCGGTTCTTTGTTTAGGCAATGGCTACATAGAGGGATCCGAGTTGGATAACTTCCTTCGAGAATTTGTGTCTAGCGTCGTAGACAAGGACGTCGCCCCGGAGGTAGGATCACGCCGCGCATGCGTTAATACACACACACGCACGCACGCATGCGCGCGCGCACACACGCAAGCACGCACAGACGCGCGCACACGCGTGCACACACGCGCACACACTCACACACACACATACACACACACGCACACACAAACACACCCACACCCCACACACACACACACACACACGCACACACACACACACACACACACCACACCATACACACACACACAAACACACACACAACACAACACACACACACAACACACAACAAAACACACACACACACACACACACACAAACATACAACACCACCAAGCAAACACACACACACACACACGCACCACACACACACACCACACACACACACACACACTCCATCATATGACAGGCAATTCCGGACCAGACTTTGCCCGCATGAGCAACTGTAATTAACGAGTTTATGAGTAGGCTAGTTAGTAAGTTATATAATTATTCCAGATGTGACTCGCCATGAATAAATTTGGCATTGGCGCTTCTACTACGTGTAAGAGTCCGTCGAGTTTTATAAACCACATTTGATAGGCGCTTTTTTTTTTATCAATTTTATCGATAATTACCGATATTTCTTTAAATTTTAGAAGGATACGTCCTAATACAACATTATTAGAACAAAAACAGTCACTGCCTCGTATAAGTAAGAGCGAAACATGGAGAGAGAGAGAGAGAGAGAGGAGAGAGAGAGAGAGAAAGTGAGAGAGAAAGTGAGAGTAAGAATGAGAGAGAGAGAGGGAGAGCGAGAGAAAATGAAAGAAAGGGAGAGTTAGCGAGAGAGGGAGAGCGAGAGAAAGTGAGAGAGAGAGAGAGAGAGAGAGAGAGAGAGAGAGAGAGGAGAGTGAGAGAGGGAGGGAGAGCGAGAGAAAGCGTGTGTGAGAGTGAGGGAGAGTGAGAGAGAGAGAGAAGAGGGAGAGCGAGAGAAAGTGAGAGAGAGAGAGAGAAGAGAAGAGAGAGAGGGTAAGAAGTGAGGCAGGAGAA
>NW_014577141.1:463975-472243 GCF_000485595.1 Priapulus caudatus | reverse complement strand
TCAGGATGGACCAATGTAGCGGCCAATCAGGCGGCGGTAATCGCTATCACGTGATCACACTGCCTAGTCACGCTAGGTGCGGGGCCTCCCAGACCTTTCAATGCGAGACGAAAGAATAAGTTCTTATTGCAAGCGTACACACGCCGCGGGAATGCGTGTTTCTCTACACGTAGGCTTAGTAAATTTCGCATTTACTTTTTGCCAAAACATCCTCTTATCTATCTACGACCAGCTATGTGTCACAGCGCTTAACTGTAGTTCACAGCCATCCAAACTGCATCGCCACGATTCGCGACTCACGCCAACACCTTGCAACCGTCCACGCGCCACGACGCATACATTCACGCATGCCCGAAACGCATGCGGCACTCGAGCTTGCAGGCACGCACGCGATGTGCAGCGGCGCACGCAGCGCCCACAGTCTGCAGCACCGCGCCCACGCTGCGCATATTTCACGCATGCCGAAGCATGTGAGGCACGCATGCACGTGCCGCGCACATACAACTCAACACCCGCGCGGGTACACGCACGCGCACATGACGTTTAAAGAAAGACATAGGCGGACGCGCGCCATATACGCAATCATATATATATAAGCCAGATCATTTGCAGCTGCCTTATTAAAGCGGTAAAGCAGAGATGTTGATAAGAATAGCTCAGCAGTTAGGACTACGTGACGAGCCAAGGTCGCCGGATGCAGGTAACAGGAGTTCATCGGGTGATCTCAGACGTGAAATGACCAGGGTGCCCGCATAATGCTATCATTAGCGATGGCTGGATTTTATTAGTTCATACAAACTGAAAACTCATAAGAAATTTGGCGAGTAGAAAAATTCCACTTACTGACTCCGTCGATATAGAGCCTTTAGATAGTATGGAGAAAATCGCATAACCCATTTAAGAGCGAAGTTATTCAGCATGGCGAGTGAGAGGAGAGGACAAGATTTAAGACGTAGATGGAGATAGAGGCGCTTATAAGACGAGGAGAAGGAAGCAGAGTACGTAGATGGAGATAGCGGCTATCGGAGAGAGGGAGTAAAGATACATTGGTAATCGCACGTGGATAATTAAAAGTAGATGGAGTAAGAGGCTCTATGGGAGGAGGGAGGCAAGCAGAGACTAGTAGATGGAGAAAGAAGGCTATGGAGAGGCGAGGAAGAGAGACGTAAGATGCAGATAGAGGTATAGGAGAGAGCAGGAGGAGAGAGGACGTAGATGGAGATAGAGGTATGAGAGAGAGGGAGGAAGAGATACGTAGATGGAGATAAAGGTATGGGAGCAGAGCGGAGGTAAAGAGACGTAGATGGAGATAGAGGTATGGGGAGCCAAGGCATGGCAAGAGAGAGCGTGCGATGTAAGATAGCGGTATGCGATTGTAGCAGGAAGGAAGAGAGCAGTAGCAGCCCTCCACGCACGTACGCACGCACGCCTTGCTACACACACGCACTCACGCCAAACTTGACTCCGCTGGATATAGAGCCTTTATATAGTATGGAGAAAATTCGCCAGTAACGCCATTTAAGGAAGAAGTTATTCCGATGGGAGAGCAGCGATGAAGAGAGACGATAGATGGAGATAGAGGTATGAGAGCAGAGGAATGAGAGATACGTAGACGGAGGATAGAGGTATGGAGAGAGCGAGCTTAAAGAGACGTAGATGGAGATAGAGGTATGGGAGCGGGGAGGAAGAGCAGACGTAGATGGAGATAGAGGCTATGGGAGAGAGGGAGGAAGAGAGACGTAGACGGAGATAGAGTATGGGAGAGCAGGAGGCAAGAGAGACGTAGACGGAGATACTTATGGAGAAGGAGGAAGGAGACGTAGATGGAGAGATAGCAGTATGCCGAGGGAGGGAGGTAAAGAGACGTAGATGGCAGATAGAGGTATGGCAGCGAGGCGAGCCAGAGAGACGTAGACGGAAAGAGTATGGAGAGAGGGAGGAGAGAGACGTTAGATGGAGATAGCAGGTATGGAGAGAGGATGGTAAAGAGGACGTTAAGATGGCAGATAGAGTAGGGGACATCTTCGAGTCAATGTGTATGGGCTAGAGGTCCGGGTAGACATGAATTAAGGTCTGCAGTGGGTGTCAGAGGGCAGGTAAACAGACGTAGTCATGAGATAGAGGTATGGGAGATAAAGAGAGAGAGACTAGATGAGATAGAGGTATGCCGGAGAGAGGGAGGAAGTTGAGAGACGTAGATGCAGATAGGGGTATGGAGGAGCGCGAGGAAGAGAGTACGTAGATGAGATAGAAAGTATGGGAGCGAGGCAGAAGAAGACGTAGATGGAGTATAGAGCGTATAAGAGAGAGGCGAGGCAAGAGATATTGTAGCAATAGAGATAGGAGGTATGGGAGAGAGGGAGCTAAAGAGACGTAGATGGAGATAGAGTATGGGAGCAAGAGAGGAAGAGAGACGTAGAATGGAGATAGAGGTATGTGAGAGAGAGGAGGGCAAAGAGATTACGTAGATGGAGCATAGAATATGGAGAGAGGGCAGGTAAAGAACGTTAGATGGAGATAGATGGGTATGGTGGAGTAGAGAGGAAAAAAATAGAGAACAAATAAAAAGAAGAATTTAAAAAAAAACGGATAAAGAGAGACGTAGCATGGAATAGAGGATATGGCAGAGAGGAAGAGAGACTGGTATATGGAACCATAGACAGGTATGACGAGGCAGAGAAAGAGCCAGAGTAGTCATGCCCTCCACGCCACGCTACGCACGCACGCCTCGCCTACACACACGCACTCACGCCACACTGACTCCGTGATATAGAGCCTTTATTATAGTATAGAATCGCCAGTATAATGCCCATTAAGGAGGAGGTTATTCCAGATAGGAGAGAGGGCAGGAAAGATAAGCCGTTAGATGGAGATAGAGGTATGCCAGAGCAGAGAGAGGAAGATATACGTAGATGGAGATAGAGTATTGGAGTAGAGGAGAGAAGCTAAGAGACGTAGATGGAGCCATAGAGGTATGGAGAGAGAAGGAAGAGCATACGTAGATGGAGATAGTAACGTATGCGAGAGAGCGCGAGAAGGAGCATACGTAGATGAGATTATTGAGCGTATGGAGAGAGGGTAGGCAAGATAGACGTTAGATGCAGCAGATAGATGGTATGGAGAGAGACCGGGAGAGATACGCTAGTATTGGAGATAGAGCGTATGCGCGAGGAGCAGGGAGAGATTACGTAGATGGAGATAGAGCGTATGCGCAGAGAGGGAGGAAGATAGACGTAGATGGAGATAGAGGTATGAGGAGATAGAGGAGAGAGATACGTAGATGGAGATAGAGTATGAGAGCATGAGGGAGGAAGAGATACGTAGATGGAGATATGAGGGTATTGGGAGAGAGGGAGGTAAAGAGAGGTAGATGGAGATATACGTATGGTGAGCGTAGGAGGAAAAGCAGACGTAGATGGAGATAGAGGTATGGAGAGAGAGGAAGAGATACGCTAGATGGAGATAGAGCGTAGGAGAGAATGAGGAGCGAAGAGACACGTAGATGGAGAATAGATGTTATGGCCAGAGAGGAGAAGAGAGTACGTAGCATGGAGATTAGAAGTATGTTTGAGGAGAAGGGAGGGCGCAATGTATGACGTAGACGAGATAGAGGTATGAAGAGACGAGCGGGGAGCCGGAGAGGGACGCTAGCATGGAAGATAGTAGGTTATGGGAGACGAGGGAGGCAAGCAGAGACGAGATGGGCTATAGAGGTATGACGGCAGAGAGGGATGCGTAACGAGACGTTTAGCATGGATGATAGAAGGTAGGCGAGCGAGAGATAGAGATAAACCGTAGATGTAGATAGATGTCATGGAGATAGGGAGGAAGACAGACGTATAGAGGAGTGGAGCATAGAGCGCTATGGCGAGAGAGGAGCGTAAAGAGACTAGGATGGAGATAGAGCGCTATGCGGCAGTGACCGATGCTGGAGGTAAGAGACGTAGATGGAGATAGCAGGTGTTTATGAGAGAGAGCGATGCGAAGAGATTGGACCCAATTACGAAAAGCCGATTCGAAAAGCAACGCGTGACGTGTTTAGCGCGCGATGACGTCATCGCGTCGCACTTTAATCGTGCCGCTAATAGACGAACGTATGAACAGCCCGGCGCCCACGTGAGTAATTTTACTCGGTAAAATGATGCATGCGTCAAAATACTCAAGTGTGCACCGGATTTTCGTTTTCTGACGCATGCATCAAGAAACTCAATATCAAACATGTTTGATAATTTTTGAGTCGTGCGTCAAAATACAAAACGTGTACCCGCTAGCTGCGTAAATTTACTCAACACGGGTACTCACAGCGCATGCGGTTAAATCATTTTAAAGATGACTGCGCCCAGTATTGGTGCGCACAGTCACGTGATCTACATTACCACTTATACCTGAGTAATTTTACTCACGTGTGCGGCGGACGCTGAAAATTTTTATTTTTATTTCGCATGAGTATTCTGACGCACGCCCGGGCTTAATTGATGAGACAATCATCTGTCGTTGCCTAGCAGCGGGCGGCCATCTTAGCGGCGCGAGATGACGCGAGGGCCTTCTTTTGCACGTCGCCGCTAGGGTTCCTATATACAAATTTATGTATTTTTATGTATATAGAATATTTTATATTTTTTTTGTATATAGGGACCCTAGTCGCCGCCATGTTTGAAATTCGGTTTTGGAAATTTTTCATGATTTTTCGATTGGAAACGGAGACCGCGCGCTGTTGTCTCATGCGTGGACTTTTGTGAGATGATGCGCTACAACTAAACTTGCGTAGCTGGTGTAATATGGTTTGCATCCACCCTATTCCCCATGGGAATGGGCATGTCTAGCAGGGTGCAGCATGGCGCATGGGCATGGGGATTTGATCGTTATGCCCATGCTCAAATTAGAAGGGGACGTTTGCCATAAAGGGGATGTATACCATGCTACGCTGTTCTATGCGTCTCTGTACTAAGTCTATTGTAGAAGCCCAGGCTACATAGGTTGGATATGCTAGTGTTAGTACAGGCAAATCAGGCATGCCAGCTCTGTGGCGGGGGCGCGATGTGCTATTGTTAGTACAGATAAACCCGGCACATGAAAAATCGCGTAGTGATGTCCAGAGTGAGTCGACGTCGATTTTCGAGTCGGCCGGGCCGAATCGGCCCCGATTCATCAAACATGTTGTAGTATAATTATTTGAACCGCCCGGCTGCAATCGCCCTAGTGTGCCCCGGTCCCCTGCGAATTGAGACGCCGGGATTGACAATTCTCATCAGCACAACTGCAGCGTAACTTTAAAATCCACCAAAGAGTCCCCGCCCGACTCCAGTCCGGTAGTGTTGTTCCCACAGCTTTTTTAGCAAAAGCAATATCACACGCGCTCACCAGTCCCTACGTCCCTGACCGAAACTCTCCAAAGGCCACCATCCAGAGAAGATACAAAATTGATATCGAACTCTAACGTGGTAAACGTACACGCAACATATGCGCGTGGAAAACCCACATAAAGGCGCGCCATTCATATTGCAAACCAACGCATAATGAAGCGCCTTGGTACGCGACGCGCAATTCCAACAGCCACAAAACGTAGACCAATGGCAGTGAGCAACAACACGGATATATCTTTCCCGCAACAACACATACTCGGCGCACACGTACACTTCGGCAACACAGAATACGCGATTACGTACCAATATTTCGGAATAAAGTTTTTCTATAACTGTCGACAAGCGCGCGTGTAAATGAAGGCAAGGTATTTTGTTCAAAGTCATTCGTTTGCATTCATGCGCGTGCTCGGACAAAGTGTCTCATCATTTCACCACGTAGTCGCACACAACATACTCGGAATCGATGTACGGAGAATTCAAAAAAATGCCCTCGCTAGCATTGCACACGTGTTTATCGCACGCGGCCGCTTTCCTGACGACTAGCAAAAACTGAACTTACCGCTGAAAACACATAATACTATTTTTTAGCGCGCGCGAGCCACGATTGCGTTCGATATAAATTACCCGGAATTAAAGTCCTGCATGTACGTGTCGTAACGCACCCTCGCCGGACGCCGCCTGTGGTCGCCCGGTACGCACGTCAATCACCAAGCTTCATGCGCGCACGCTACGCACGGCACGCACGCACCACAGCGGCTGTGAATATGAATCAACATTTACATTTCATGGTATACATGCAAATTTACATCATGTGGGAACTTTAAAAATTGCAAATTGCTCAATCCGTCCGGTGCGAAAATACCCTCAATAGCGGTCTATATTATTTTCACCGGAAGTATCATTTATATAGTGATATACCATAAACTTAATAATTATAAATATATTTTATTATAACAGTGTATATTAATATAAACTGTATTAATAAATATATATATATATACTATATTGCGTGTGTGTGCGTGTGTGTGTGTGTGTGTGTGGTGGCTGTGTGCATTGTGTGTGGTGTGTGTGTGTTTGTGTGGTGTGTGTGTGTGTGTGTGCATGTGTGATTGCGTGCGTGCGTGCGTACGTGCTTGCGTGCGAATAGTGCGTGAGTGATGTGCTGTAATATAGTGTATATTATTACCATTATCAGACCAAGATTGAGTATCGCTAACCTTGATTACGTTTTAGGCGAGTAGAATCGATAGATTCAAGCTATAAGCGCGCTTGCTTGTATCCGGTAGCTCGGCTAACTATTTCGATCCGGTGCTAACGACGCGTGCACTTCACTATTAGTTCCACTTATGCATAATACCGCACGCCGCGCTGCTACCTGGCGCAAAATCATGTAATGACAAAAGCAAGGTTCGGTTCGCGAAGCATTTCACGTCGGCGAGCCGAGACAGGAAGCGCATCCGCCGCTCGTACTGTGTTTACTGTCAGCGCAACCGATCGCGTATCAATCACGTTATTGCCGCTCGTAGGCGCGGCGTGCAGACTGGCCTGCGCCGTGTCTGAAATCGCCATGCTAATTTGCGTCGCGAACGCGTTGTTAAGACTCATGAAGGCTCAGGGATCAAGCGACGTGTGGGGTGGGGGGTGGGTGAGGTAGGGTGGGGTGGAGTAGGGAGGCTGGGTAGGTGAGTGGGGTGGGGTAGGAGTCGGGTGAGTAGGGGTGAGAGGAGTAGGGTAGCGGGGGGTGGGTGTGGAAAGGGTGCGGGCAGGTAGGGTCGAGGTCTGGGTGGGTGATAGCGTGGCCAAGCGGAAAGCGACAAATGAAATGGACGGCATGCGTCGCAGAATAATGCACGCGTGTCAGCTTTACCCGATACGATATCCCGTACGTGCGTAGTGCGAGGTGAAACGAAAAGGAAGAGTGGTGAGGATATAGGGGAAGAGAGAGAGCGGAGCAAGAGGTGAGAGGTACAAGAGGAGGAAAGCAATAGAGAGCTAAAGAGAAATAAAGGCGAGCGAGAAGGATGGAAGACAGAATACGTAGAGAGCTTAAAAGAGAGAGAGAGGAGAGAGAGAGAGAGGAGATAGAGACAAAGAGAAGAGAAAAAGAAAGAGAGAAGAAGAGGAGAGAGAGAGAGAGCAGACTGAGAAAGAGAGAGAGCAGAACGAGAGAGCAATGAATGCAAGTACTAAGATCCGACGAGCCGGGGGAAATTCTCTGACCGATTATTCCACGGGAAATTTATTTTTCTGCTTCTCCTCCTTCTCTCACGAACATATCGGCAGACCGCGACGGGCGACCATGAAACGCTTTTATTTTTACAAATAGTGAATCTGCGTTGAACGCGGCGACGGAGTTAACACGATTCAACAGGGCCAGTGCCCATGCGCCCTCCGGCATGCCAAAACACATTGGACCGAAGGCGTAAACTCCACGGGTATCCGTAACTAATCAGATATTCTCCTCTCGGCTGTCGCGGAAACGGATGATAGCTGACGACGAAAGAACCTGTAAACCAGCAATACGTGCGAGCCATTTGATCGACACATCTTTGCTTTGCCTGGCGAAACGCACCCACGTCCCGGCGCGTCGCGAAGTCGGTTTCTGCGTTTAGCACCAGACGTGTAGCACGTCTCCACACGGTCGCACACTGGGTAATACGTGGCAGATATGCTGTCCGCTCGGCAGCGAGCCTCCAGGATTGCGCTGTTACCGCAGTACTCGGCCGCGGCCCCATGACCCGGGAATGGCAACTCCGAATGTCCACGTTTCACCTTTGTCACTCGGACCGGTGAAATACAACATTCGCCAGAGCTCGAATGCACAGGATCTACCGCTCCCTACAACAGAGTTTACAACAACCGCGCTGAAGCAGAGAAGATAAGAAAGTAGGGGGAATGCGAGGGA
>NW_014577141.1:458550-461510 GCF_000485595.1 Priapulus caudatus | reverse complement strand
GGTTGTATTGATAATCCACGATGACGTAGTAATCGCTAGACATATTTATGTTTATAAAGCCTGTCACAACTCACAGGACGCCTTGCCGAGCGAGCACAAATGTCATCTCCCAAGCGACGAGCTGCAATATACACGTTACACGCAACACACACCGCGTACACGGTGTATTTATCATTAATACATAGTTATTTATTTTTGAATTATACGCAGTAGGGCGTAGCATAATTGCACTAATCATGCGGGCGTACAACGCCATTAATTAGATTGCAGGGACCTGCGATTGTTTTTATTTATCGGGCCTGGCACACGGATGACCGTTATTTGTCATGCATTTTTGTAGCAGGCATAGCTTTGTAAGTGTAATATTCGCTCCCCGTATATGTATCTATCTTTGCACGTCTGTAGCGTATGTGAGTATTCTCAACTGCCGTCGTTACTCTTGTCGAATGGCGGTGTTCTGTCGCTCTCACGCATTATCGCAGCTTGTACGCGTCGCTGTATGTCTATGTGTTACGTGTCCATCTGCATGCTCTCCTGTGCGTCTTATTCGTTTATTACGGAATCATATGTGTTGTCACTACATCGGTATTAGCGAGATGGGCATCTGTCTTGTCTTTGCGATGAGAGCATCATTCGCTGCGTCGGCTATGACGTAAGTGTGCGCATTTTTGCGCGTCGCCGAGTATTAGCGACACGGCGATTTTACCGCCGATAGTGCTCCCCCTACGATACCGAGATTGAAGATACGCGAGAGATGATTCAGCAGAGGAGTCAGCTCAGAGCATCGTATAGTCGCATGCGTCGGGGCTTGTCTGTACTAACACTAGCACATCAGCGCCCCGCCACAGAGCTGGCATGCCGGGTTTATCATGTAACTAACACTAGCACATCGCGCCCCGGCACAGATGCTTGGGCATGCCGGGTTTATCCTGTACTTAACCACTAGCACAGTCGCGCCCCGCACAGAAGCTGGACGATCGAGCCGGCCGGCTCGGTCGGCCGGCTCGATCGCATGAAAAATCGCCTAGTGTGTTCACTAACGTGAATGCGTCGTCGCATATAATCTTTTTCTTATACTGCACGTGAGGGAGGGAAATCTATTTCTTCGCTGAGTGGGTGTGAATTTCGATGTGCGCGCGTGTCAATTCGTATGTGTGGCTTTGTACGCGCATACCCTTTGTACGCGTGTAGCAGCCAAACTAATAGGTATTTTTGTCGCCAACGAGCTTTTATTGGATCTGGCTCATCACCCACTTGAGTGTGACTGCGCGTATGTACGATCATTACTGCGTATCTGCATGATCATGATTGCGAAGTGTTGGACGCAAGATTGAAGGGGATAAGAGCTAAGCTTACTGTTACGGGAGGTTGTGGGCGCATGTTTACACGTTTGCGCGTGTTGCTATTGAAATTTTTTGGTTTTTGAGATCATAATCGTTCGCGTATGTGCGTATGTATGCTAGTGATACGTGCGTGCGTGTGTGCGTGTGGTACGTGCGTGCGTGTGTGCGTGTGGTACGTGCGTGCGTGCGCTCGCGCGTGTATGTGCATGCGATACTTGCACGCGTGTGTGTGCGCGTACGTCTCTTTGTATGCGAATGTGTGTGTACGTGCTTGCGCGTGTGCTTGCGCGTGTATGTGCGTGCGTGCGTGCGTGCGTCCGTGCTGTGTTAGTACGCAACCAGACGCGATCTCGTGCGATCTCATCATCATCAAACACTCACCGTCTTTGTCGTAGTGCGCCCACACCTCGGAGAACTGCACCGCCGTCAGGTTCCTCAGATCCTGGCTGTTCTTATCCCGGAACCGCCTTAAAAAGTTGCTCCTCTCATCCTTATTCGCGGCAGCCATTTCTCTCTCTTTTTCTCTGCGTGTCACTTTTTCTCTCTGTTGCTCTCTCGTTCACTCTCTCTCTCTGTGTCACTCTTTCTCTGTCGCTATCGCTCTCTGACACTGTGATATTCCTCGCAGGGGGCCGGTGCAGCTTTAGATTTCTTTTCCCACACACACACGCCTGACACTATACACAGTGATGAGTCGCACTCGCGCGTGAGAGAGAGAGAGGGGAGAAAACGCCTGCGTCGCTAGAACGTTAAACGAAGTGGCTTCAGTCCGGCGCGTCGCCGCAGCTGCCGCTCCCTTGCGCGAGCTGCGCATGCGCGCGATGTGCGCTCGCGTTGGCGGCGGAGATTGTCGGGATCGGCGACAAAGATGCGGGCGACATCAGGTGGAGTATTGTGGCGGAGAGAATAGCGCGGGTGTGTGTGTGTGGGGGGAGGGGGAGTGTGCGTGTGTACGTCTGTATGTGTCCGTTCTCGCTACACGGTCGATGATACAGACATACGCTACACGCGGTTAACAGTTACAAATTAACACGCTAACTATGTATGTATAACAAGCTAACTATTACGCGCGAGTACAGTATGGCATATCGCGTAAAAGGTAATCGTTAGGTTAGCCACGCAATTACGTATTCGAATGTGAATATCAAATCCACGGTAATGCTGCTAAATAGCGCAACACCGCGCAAATAGCACATTGTCGAACATATTCTATTTGCGTCCGTTCATTCTACTCACCTATAGTATTTGCGATACGGACCAATTTAACAATACGTATATATATATATATATATATATATATATATATATTCTATTAGCAGTAATCAGTAAACACGATTAGTCTATAGTGTGGGGCGATGCACTAGCGCTGACGAACGGCAATGAATTACTATACGCTCTGATGCAGCAGACATTCAGAGTGTTGCAATAGCCTAAAAACTTATCCATGTATGTAGTAAGATGCATTATAGTATCATACAGAGTGTTACAATATAGCCTGTAAACGTAGCCATGTATGTAGTGGGCTGCATCAGTATCATACAGAGTGTTGCAATATAGCCTGTAAACGTAGCCATGTATGTAGTGGGCTGCATCAGTATCATACAGAGTGTTGTAGCA
>NW_014577141.1:451026-458540 GCF_000485595.1 Priapulus caudatus | reverse complement strand
GTATATATATATAAATGATACTCCGGTGAAAATAATATAGACCGCTATTGAGGTATTTTCGGCACCGGACGATTGAGCAAATTTGCAATTTAAATTCCCACATGATGTAAATAATTATGTTACATGAATGTAAATGTTGATCATATCCACAGCCCGCGTGCGTGCGTGCGTGCGTGCGTGCGTGCGCGCATGTGTGAGTGCGTGCGTACCGGGCGACCACGGCGGCCGCGGAGGGTGCGTACGACACGTACATGCAGGACTTAATTCGGGTAATTTCATATCGAACGCAATGCGGCTCGGCGCGCTAAAAAATAGTATTATGGTTTTCACGCGGAAGTTCAGTTTTTGCTAGTCGTCAGGAAAGCGGCCGCGTGCGATAACACGCGTGCAATGCTAGGCGAGGGCGATTTTCTTGAATTCTCCGTACACGATTCCGGTATGTGTGTGCGACTACGGGTGATGATGAGACACTTTGTCCGAGCACGCGCATGAATGCAACCGAATGATATTGAACAAAATACCTTGCTTCATTTACACGCGCGCTGTCGACAGTATAGAAAAACTTATTCCGAAATATTCGGTACGTAATCGCGTATTCTGTGTTGCGAATGTACGTGTGCGCCTGAGTATGTGTTGTTCGGGAAGATATATCCGTGTTGTTGTCACTGCCACTTGTCTACGTTTTGTGGCTGTGAATGCCGTCCGTATCAAGGCACGTTCATATGCGTTGGTTTGCAATATGAATGCGCGCGCCTTTATGTGGGTTATTCCACGCGATTGTTGGTGTACGTTACCACGTTTGAGTTCGATATCAATTTGTATCTCTGTGGATGGTGCGCCTTTGGAGAGTTTTCGGTCAGTGAGACTGTGAGCGCGTGTGTATGCTTGCTAAAGCTGTGGACACACTACGCGACTGAGTCGGGCGACTCTGTGGATTTTAAGTACGCTGATTGGCTGATGAATTGTACAATCGGCCGGCTCAATCGCAGACCCGGGCACACTAGGCGATTGCAGCCGGCCGGCTCAAATAATTATCAAACATGTTTGAATCGGGCGATTCGGCCGGCCGACTCGAAAATCGACCGCGACTCACTGGACACACTACGTGATTTTTCATGCGATCGAGCCGGCCGGCTCGTAACGCTACTCTATCCAACCTAACCTAACATAATCTCTAAAACCTCATCGACAGTTTACTCCAAAGAAAATTTTTACGTTGGTAAATTTGCACTTTGCAATGGAACTCTTAACGAATTTGGTAAGTCTGTTGTCTAACCCCTAATCCCCCAGTACTGTCATATACTGACGTCCTCCCGTTCACCGCATAATTAGGATCGCATATAAAAAAGGTAATAAGCAATACAATAAATCAGAATCACTAATTGTACTTTCATCCATTTATTTGTACAACATAACACACAAATATACTACTTGATGCTGCTAGATAAACAGTAGAGACATCACTAAGATGTGCAATTGGATTTGTTGTGGGAATGTGTTATCACCTATTATCGACTTGTTGAAGCAACCAGCAGCCATTTGCAGTGCTGTCTGCAACTGATTCTATCTGGGAGACTAATTAACACTGATTTGCAATTGAGGGAAATGCCAGGCAAAATTGAAGGTTCGGAATCTGAACTACTGTATCTCATATACTTATGCAGATTGACCGAAATAAAAGAATTAGTAAAACATTTACCCATGTATTAATTATTGCAATGATCACTGAAGCTTGACGGGCATCCGCAGACAACGTGAGGGTTATGTCGACTTAGAGCATGAGTGGCCAACGTAGTCCAGGTGGATCACACATGATTGTGGTCACGGTTTTGGGTCAGAAATTGTGAAACTTTGCACAGAATTATATGATATGCTAGTTTCGCTACTACATGACGGTCCGAATAGCAATTGCACATATTCCCAGAGCCTATATAGAGATATCTCTATATACGCTGAAAGCCCCGAGCCGTAAATAAACCCTTGATATAGCTATGCATAGGCCAAATGACTCGGCCATTGTGGCTGTAAGCGCCCTTTTGTTAACGGGTATTGCTATAAACAATCTGAGGCTTGGCCATAATTTCAATAAAGGCTCATCCCAATTAATTAAGAATACTCAAATGATCGTAACTATCTATAACTAATCATTCAGACAGCCAATTTAGAGTTAGCTATCCTTTGGGGTTTAATAAAATAAGGTGAAGACAAAATGGTAAAAAATAAAACCATATTAAATGACCGATATGTCAAGACATCACTCGTCACTGCAGCTGTTAACATAGGGTTTCTGCCAACGTAAAAAAGGAAACATTTGAAATATAGCATCTCGGCAAAGACTAATAATTTGATATTCGGATCTATGATACTTGAATACTAGTGAAATTTTCATTTTGAAGCCCCCCCCCATTTCAGTTGTTTAACCATTAATTTATCACAATTTAAAGGATAACCACACTCACATAAATGTTTCATAGTGAGAAGTAAGACACTCTAGTAACTTTTTACTATTGTCTTGAAAAGATGATAGATTAAATTAATAGCCAAACACGCCAAATAGGTGTAACAAAATACCAAGTTGACCCAACCCGGTCGGGCGTACGCCACCAGGTCCTGTCAAATTGGCACAATTCAAAATCTCAGACTTATGTATTAGCTTGCAAGAGCTTCACAAGCAACCAGAATGTTTACACCTAATTACCATGTTAGTGCTAACCGCTGGACTAAGAGTGGCAAGACTGAGGAAACACATCAAGTCTTCTCCTATTCTAAGTGATCTCTACTCGATAAATGTACCATATAAACATAATCATAACCCTCTTCAATAATCTAACTGCGCGCTGCACCGTTACGTGCAATACCGTCTGAGGCAAATTCTCATAAAACATTGAAGGAGAGAGTGGGGAAGAATGAGAAAGAAGGCAAAGGAAATAGCTGGGACGGTAGAAGAAGAAGAAGCACGGCACGGACCAGGGGAGCAAGGGGAAGACTCGAAGCATAACAGTAGTTCTGTACCCGAAAGCCTAGGCCTCTCCGTATATACAAACACATGCTGCGATAAAAAATTATTAGGGAAACTATGCTGAATACCTCTAACCATAAGTAAATGCATATTCATCACAAAATATAACTCCTTTAATAAATATTCGCATGCTAACACACATGAAGTTTTATCTTGTGTACCTGGCTTAACGCTAGTGCACGCTACACCTACATGCAAAGTATCCACATTCTTAAGGATTCTACGATGGAGTTATCAATAAACTAAGCTAAGATAACTCCTCTTCATCTAAAATCATAATCTTGAAAAATTTATTCTTCACGGGAGATATGCGCATGCCGCTCACCGTTTCACGTGCATTACGGGGCCCCCCCCCTTAAAAAAAAAAGGAAAAAAAACTCAATCAATAGCTGCTGGAGGAAGAGGGGGGGGGAGACGGGGGGCGGAAAACGGCAGGGAAATACTGGACCGTAGACAGCCGAAAGCTGACAGGTACTGGAAACAAGAGAAGACGCTAGGCATAAAATAGGTGTTTGCACTTACAGTTTAAGGGGCCTCCTCCTAATATAACACACCAAGTCTACCGAAAAAAAACCTTTTAAAGGAAATCTATCGAATAGCGCCCCAACAATTAAATGCATACATGCACACAAAATATAACTAAATCTGGTGAAATATAGCGTGCTAGCGTGCGTGCGGGAAAAGAATCCGGGTATTCTATATCCAAACCGTAACACGCCACTAACCACCGCCACCCATCAACCGGGACAACGAGACCCAATCACGCCACACCCCGCGCCGACACCACAACAACACGACATCGAACCAACGTTAAACGCGACCCGGCAGCCAACCCCCTCTACCCCCCCCAAACAACAGCGCATGAACAAGGCGAGCTCGGCACAACCCGGACCACCGCCGCCGGCCCACTAAAATACCCAATACCAAATTACCCCAATCACGGGGACAACCACAACATAAAACACCCCACCCACCACACTCCCCGAAGATGACCCGCCGCGATGAACAATTCCAAATCGCTTGCACGACTTACTGGGGGCAGCCTTTCTATCTGTGCTCAGTAACCTTTATAACCAGTAAATTCGCCAACTAAAGGCGTTACGTTTCGTCGTTAGAAGCGTACGAAACCGGTACACATATCAAAAACTCCAGAAAAACTGTTCAATTCCCGGTACGAAATACTACATTAAAAAATCTGCAATACGTTTAATTAATAGGCCTCGTCCTTATGGCTGGCAATGCATTAACGTAATATGTCCTTATTTTCTAACTGTTCATCTAATATCGACGTTTTATATACTATAATTTACATTTCACCGGTTGCAATGGCGGGGCGTCTGACCCCATAGGAGTGGTGATATCAGGCACACCACAATATCAATGATTGATACAGGATAAGACAGTGATATATGGCATTGAAGTAAAAGATCAATTTAAATCGAATATACCAACATAGCTCCTTCTATATTGGCTGATATCCGACCTCACCCATACCCACAGACTGACACGCCGCGGTCACACACCACCGCAACACAGCACACCACACACACACACATGGCACGCGCACACACACACAACACACACACACACACCGCGCACACCACACCACAACACACAGCATGTACGTACACGCGCACACACACACACACACACACAGTCACACAGCACACACACACACACACACACAGCAATCACACACACACATCACACCAACACACAACACAACACACACACACACACACACATCCACAACACACACACAAACACATTTTCACACACACACACACGACAACACACACACACACACACACACCACACAACCACGTACAACACAACACCCACACACACACAACACACAATCACCACACACCACACAGGAGCACGACACGAACACAAGCACACAGCGCAACCGCAGCACGCACCGCACGCACGCACGCATACACAATACACACGCACACACACACGCACGCACCACGTCACACACAATTCACACAACACCAGCAACCACATAACGCACTATACACTAAACTAGATAGCGAGAGCGTAGAGTATAGGCAGACGTGATAATCCATTTCGCATAAGCGCATTTAATCTAGTGGCAACCGCGCGTGATTATGACGAGGTTCGCGTGGCTATCTCACTAAACGCGTCGAATATTCCACTAAGCTGTGATCGTGTCGACTTGCAAGATTCATGCCTCTTCGTTGACAGGTTGTTACAAACATCATACCTGCGTGATTATTCTATATATGGCTTGGTTAATATCACATACATTTACTTACAGAGCTGCTACAACACTCGTAGATACCTAATTCAGCTACTACCTCCAATAGCTACGTTACAGGCTGCTACCCTACACTCTGTAGCGATACTAACAAGCTACTACACTACATATCTACGCTGTACAGGCGCAACAACACTCTGTAGGATACAACAGCTTACTCATACATGATACGTGACCATGCTGCTAAGCAACTCTCTGTAGTACTAAAGCAGCTTACTACACACATGGATACGTGAAGGCTGCACAACACTCTGAGAATACTAAGCAGCCTACTACATACATTAGCTACGGTACAAGCTGCTACCAGACACTCATTATGATACCTGATGCAGGCCCCTACAACCATGGCTGGCTATACGTTTACAGCTATATTGGCAACACTCTTATATACATAATGCCATCTACTAGCTACATGGATACTTTATTAGCTATTGCAAACCTATGTCCTGCATCAACGTATTAATTCATTGCCGTTCGTCATCGCTGGTGCAGTCGCCCCATACGAAATCGTGTGTTAACATGAGATTACTGCTAATAGAATATATATATAAATTATATTTATATTAATATCGTATATATTTAAATATAGAATATATTATATATTATAAAGTATATATATACTATTAAATCGTCCGTACAGCGAAATACTATAGTGATAAATGGAACGCGACGGAACAAATAAGACATACTGTCAACAATCTCTATTTGGCGGCGGGTGTTGCGCCTATTTAAGCAGCATTACCGCGATTTGAATATTCACATTCGAAATACTAATGCCGTGCTACCTAACGATTACATTTCCACGCGATAATCCATACTGTAATCGCGCGTAAAAGTTACTTGTTTACATACATAGTTAGCGGTTAATTGCTAACTGTTACCGCGTGACCGTAGCTGTACAAGACCGTGTAAGAAACAGACACATACAGACGTACACACGCACACTCGCCCCCCCAACACAACACCCCGAACGCGCTATTCTCCATCCGGGCTACAATACTCCAACCGATTCGCCCGCATCTTTGTCCCGATCCCGACAATCTCCGCCGCCACGCAGCGCACATCGCGCGCATGGGCGCACTCGCGCACTGGGCGCCAACGCGGCGACGCGCCGGACCTGAAGCCCAACTTCTTTTAACTTCTACGACGCAGGCGTGTTCTCTCCACCTCTCCTCAAACGCGCAGTGCACTCATCACTGTGTCATGATGTAGGCGTGTGTGGAAAAGAAATCTAAAGCTGCACGCCCCCTCCGAGGAATATCACAGGTCAACAGCGATAGCGGACAGAGAAAGAGTGACCACAGGAAGAGAGAACGTGAACGAGAGCAACAGAGAGAAACAATGACACGGCAAAAAAAGAGAAGAAATGCTGCCGCGAATAAGATGAGAAGGAGCAACTTTAAGGCGATCCCGGAAAGAACAGCCAGATCTGAGGAACCTGCCGGCGTTGCAGTTCTTCCGGATGTGGCGCACACACAAAGACGGGTGGTGGGTTTGAGATATGAATCTGCACGAATCGCTCTGTTGCGTACTAAACTACAGCACGGACGCACGCCACGCAACGACCGGAAGGCACGCCATACACGCGCAACAACAACCGCAAGCACGTACACACATTCGCATAACAAAGATACTACGCGCACACACAACCGGCCAGTATCGGGCACACATACACTACCGATCGCCGCACGCACCACTACCTACACCACAACGCACGCCCACGTACCACAGCACACACGCAGCGCACCGTATCACTAGCATATACATACGCACCTAAACCGAACGATAGATCTCAAAAACCAAAAAAAATTCAATAGCAACACGCGCAACGTGAAACATGCGCCACAACCTCCCGACAGTAAGCTTAGCTCTTACCCTCATCTGCTCAACACTCTCGCGCATCATGATCATGCAGATACGCAGTAAGACGTAGCATACGCGAGTCCCACACTCAAGTGTGATGAACCAATCCAATAAAAGCTCGTCGCAACAAAAATACCATAGTTGCGCTAAACACCGCGTACAAAGGTATGCCGTACAAAGCCACACATACGAATGACACGTCGCCACATCAAATCACAATACCCACTCAAGCCCCGAGAAAAGACAAAATTTAAAGAATTTCCCGCTCACCTCACGTGCAGTAACAAAAAAAGATATATATGCGACGACCATTCACGTTAGGAACACACAAGGCGATTATTCTATGAT
>NW_014577141.1:446004-451001 GCF_000485595.1 Priapulus caudatus | reverse complement strand
CCCCCCCCCATACACCACGGCATGCACCGTTTCGTACGGCGCGCCATTCGCACACACACACAACACACACATCACACACACACGCACACACACACACACACAACCACACACACACACCACACACACAGCACCCACCACGACACACACACACACAGGCATCCACACCACACAGGCACGCACCAACACAACAAGTCACACAACACACACACACACACACACAACACTACCACCACACAGGCATGCAACGCGCGCGCACGCCCACAACACACACACACGCACGCACGCACGCCGCACGCAATGGACACACATAACACACATACACAACGCACACACACCACGCACGCACGCACGCACGCACACACACACACAACAGCACGAGCACACTCACATACGCCTACACTAACAGATAGAGTAGAGCGTAGACGTAGCTAGACGTGATAATCCTTTCGCATAAGCGCATTATCGTGGGCAACGCGCGGTGATGTATGAGCGAGGTGTAGCGTGCATCTGCAGCTAACGCGTCGAATATTCCATTAAGTGTGATCGTGTGCGACTTGCTATATTCATGCCCGCGTTGACAGGTTGTTACAACACATACTCTGCGTGATACTAATGCTGGTTAATATACATACATGTATACGTTTACAAGCTGCTACAACACTCTGTAGGATACTAATGCAGCTTACTACATACATAGCTACGTGGTAACAGGCTGCTCTAACACACTCTGTAGGATACTAGATGCAAGGCTTACTAGCAGTACATATCTTACGGTGTACAAAGGGCTGCTACAACACTCTGTAGATACTAATGCAGCTTAGCTAATACATGGAAACGTGTACAAGGCTTGCCTACAAACACTCTGTAGGATTAACTAATGCAGCTTGACTAAACATTAACTGGATACGTGTAACAGGCTGCTACAACACTCTGTAGGATACTAATGCAGCTTACTACATACATAGCTACGTGTACAAGCTGCTACAACACTCTGTATGATACTGATGCAGCCCACTACATACATGGCTACGTTTACAGGCTATATTGTAACACTCTGTGTAATGATAACTATAATGGCATCTTACTACATAGCATGGATACGTTTTTGAGGCTATGCAACACTCTGAATGTCTGCTTGACATCAGAGCGTAGTAAGTTCATTGCCGTTCCGTCAGACGCTTGGTGCATCGCCCCAATACTAGACTAATCGTGTTTACTGATTACTGCTAATATAGAATATTATAATATATATATATATATGCTTATATTTTATATACGTATTGATTTAAACTTGGTCCGCTACGCAAATACTAGTAGGTGAGCTAGAATGAACGGACGCAATAGAATATGTTCCGACAATGTGCGTATTTGCGCGTGTGCGCGTATTTAGCAGCATTACCGTGGATTTGATATTCACATCTCGAAATACGTAATTGCGCTGGACTAACCTAACGATTACATTTCAACCGCGATATGCCATTACTTACTCGCGCGTAATAGTTAGGCTGGTTTTACATACAATAGGTTACGTGTTAATTTGTAACTGTTACCCCGGTATAAGCCAATATACGAAGGAGCTAGGGTATATTCGGTTTAAATTGATTTTTCAGCTTCAATGCACCAGTAATACCACTGTCTATCACTGATATTATCAATGATATTGCAGCCTGATATCACCACTCTTATGATCAGCCGCCCGCAAATTCGCCACACTGTGAAATAAGAATAAAATTATAGTAATAATAACACGTAGAATATTAGATGACACAGATGAAGAAAATAAAGACAAATAATTAACCTTCTAACATGCAATTGCACAGCATACGGACCGAGCCTATTCAAATTAACGTATCAGATTTTCTTAAATGAGTAATTCGTCACGGAATTGAACAGTTTTTCTGGAGCTTATTTATATCTGTAAACCGGGTTCTACCGCCCTCTATACGCAACGAACGTAACGAATCACTCTATAGTCTTGGCGAATTTACTGCGATATAATATAAAAGGTTGGCAACAGAAAACGAAAGGCTCAGTACAGTACGTGAGACGAATCTGGAAACTTTTCATCGCGACGCGGTCATCTTCGTAAACGGTTTGGAATGTCACGCAAAATACCCGGATTCATTTTCCCGCACGCACGCTATGCACGCTAATATCTCACCAGATTAGTTATATTTTGTGATGAATATGCATTTAATATAGTTAGGGGGTATCTCAGCATAGATTTCCCTAATAAAATTTTATCGGTAGACCTGTGTTTATAATTAGGAGAGCGCCCTAAACTGTAAAGTACAAAACACCTATTTTATGCCCTCGCGTCCTTCTCTTGCTTCCCCTGTACCTCGCTCAGTCTCCTTCTTCTTCTACCCTGAGCTTCTACCGTCCCAGCTATCTTCCCTCTGCCTTCTTTTCTCATTCTTCCACCCCCTCTCTCCTTCAACATGCTATATTATGAAGTATTCCTCAGACGGTACTGCACGCCTGACACGGTGCGCGCGCATGCGCAATATCTCCCGAGAAGAAGAATATTTTACAAAGATTATGCATTTAAAATGAAGAGGAGTTAACCTAGCATATATTTATATGATAACATTCTATCAGTAGACAACACTTAAGAAATAGACCGAAATATCAAAAATTATCTAGTCTGCAAGAGCGTGCTATATGTCAAAATGTTCCTTATTTAGTTGGCAAATACACTATGTTAACAAGACTGCAGTGACGATGATTTTTGACATATCGGTTATTTAATATGAGTTTTAATTTTTTTAACCATTTCATTGTTTCAACCTTATTTTATTAAAACTTAACGATAGCTACACTCAATAAATTGCTTCTAGAATATTAGTATAGATAGCTACGAATCATTTGAGCTATTTCTTTAATAAATTGGATGAGCTTTATGGAAATTATGGCCAAAACCCTAAGAGTGTTATAACGCAATACCCGTTAACAAACCAGGGGCGCTGTACGCCACCAAATGGCGCTGTTCATTTGGCACTATCAGAGCCATATATCAAGGTTTATATACGGCTCTGGGCACTCTCAGAGCCGTATATAGAGATATCTCTATATACGGCTCTGGGCACTATATCAAACATTCTTCAGGACCTCATGTAGTACGCGTGTGCAAAGTTTCACAATTCTAACCAAACGTGCACAATCCATGTGCTGATCCACTGGACTACGCTTGGCCACTCCTGCTCTAAGTCGACATAACCCACGTGTCTGCATGCCCGTCAAAGCTCTCAGCTGATCAATTGCAAAAACTAAATTAAAATACAATGGAGTAAATTTTTACAATTTCTTTTATTCGATCCAATCTGATAAGTATTCAGATACAATAGTTCAAAATTCCGAAACACTTTTCAATTTGCCTGCATTTCTTTCACATGCAAATAAGTGTAATCATCCCACATAGAAATCAGTTGCACGACAGCACTGCAAAATGCGCTGGTAGCTTCAACAAGTGCGTATAAATAAAAAACATCCACAACAAATCCAAATTGCGCCACTCTTAACTCTCCTATCCACGGTAAACAATCCCTAACGTCATTGTAAATTCCAACAGGAGAGTCAACATTCGCACGTGCACTCGGTTTTTCTGTACGATGCTCACCTATCTAATAATAACATGGTGTTACGCAGAGGATACTTAGATAGGTACGCAGTTAGATAGGTACGCAGAGTGTACTTAGATAGGTATACGCAGTAACTCTATCAGTATAGCCCTGCCAACGATGCTGCAGACGTGTGCTTCCCGCAGCATGCCCATGGTTTACACTTGCTGTGCCCCGAAGTCAATTTTCGTGGTAACACCAAAGCTATAGAATAGAGATTCATATTCTTTATTTATTCTATAAATTTGGTAACACTGGAGATTTTTCTGCAGTTAGGATTTCGTTATCACAGATAAGAGAGTGATTACTACTAGAGCCACAATCAAGATAATTATATTATACAGGTACACCACCGATTTTCCGGAACCCTTGGTTCTAAGGCCTTTCCAGATTTTTCCGGACCAAAATAGGTCACATAATATTTCAACAATACACCTCCGATCAACTAAATACCTCCCAGGGGCGTAGCTAGGGTGAAATGGATGTGTACGCAAATAGGCGAGGGGTGTGGGTGTCCTCCCCAAGAAAATTCTGAAAATGTAGATCGCAGGAGATGGTATTTGAGGCACTTTTGAGTAAATTTACAGCCTTCATTCTGACTAGGACAATTATCTTTTTAGTAGAACTATTCTCTTCATGAGCAACAAGATGTGATCACTAAAAATCACTATAACTTATCATGTAATTTTCGTTTTATTATCAAGACGTTGAACTAACGCACATTCTTAAACTCTCTCTTTCTCTCTCTCCCTCTCTGTGTGCGTGCTTGCGTGCGTGCGAGCCAGCGTATGCATGTGCGGGTGCGTGTGGGCGCGTGTGTGTGCTCAAACACACATATCACCAGGAGCTAATAATGACAAATTGTTAATAATAATAGCTAATAATAGACAATAATAGCTAATAATAGACAAATAGCTAATAATAATTTGTCATTATTAGCTCCTGATATCACTCATTGCACATCACATCACATCACATCACTGCATTGTTTAAGTCGTGTTCATTATTCAATGTGTAGGGGTGACCACCGCTGGGATGAGGGCGACAGCAACTCTTTCTTGGAATTGTGAAAAAGCTGCAAAAGGGTACCTGCTTGTAACCTGCTTTGCCACTCAATTATATAATTTAACCTATGCATCAGGTTACGTTTTGTACAGCTGCGCGACTATGTAAAAATATTGTTAGTCCAACAGAGGGGGTAGCTAGCCACCCAATCTACCCACCCTAAATCCGCCACTGATGTAGTAAGCTTGTGAGTAGAGATATCTCAATAGACAATGTTGATCACAAGATCAATAGACTAAAAAAAAAAGTTCTCTCTCTCTCGCCCTATCTCTCTCTCTCTCTCTCTCTCTCTCTCTCTCTCTCTCTCTCTCT
>NW_014577141.1:444648-445933 GCF_000485595.1 Priapulus caudatus | reverse complement strand
CAAGAATTTCACCTCAGGTCGCTCCATTTTAGTGTAATAATTGCAAAATCTCCATCGTGCGGGAGGGTGAACAGTGAACACCCCCCTCCCACACCCTCCCCCGCTCGGTCACTTGGCTCCCTCGCCTGGTCGCTTCGCGCCCGAGCAGGGGCGTGTACATGGGGGGTCCAGGGAGTCCGGACCCCACCTTGCTCGCGCAGAAAACGCATCTGAGGGGGTGTAATTTAAAAAAATTTCCCCAGACCCCCCCTTCGCGTGCTCGCAACTTCGGGTTACGGTTAGACCCCCCCTGGTACAAATCCTGTACACGCCCCTGCCGAGCAAATTGCCAACATTGAAAAAACGAACCCCCCCCCCAATATAAAGCTGGCTACGGGCCTGTATGATGGCTGTTAAATGATACATGAGTTTAACATAAGTAAGGATACATAATTAAAGATAAATGACGATAAAGTATATAAATATAAAGAATATGTTATTATTTCTATTTTCCTGCAGTACGGCGCGAGCTGTAGCTCTAGTACTATAGCCCGCGGATCGGATCCGTGAATCGAATCATTCGATCCGTGAATCGAATTATTCGATCCGTGGATCGAAATAGAGGAAGAGGGACGAGGTATATGAGGAGGGGAGAAAGTGGTACAGGAGGAAGGAGAGAAAGTAGAGGACGAGGGAGAAGATAGTGGGGAAGGAGGAGGGGAGAAGGGGTGGAGGTAGAAGAGGTAGAGGACGAGGGAAAAGGTAGTGGAGGAGGAGGAGGGGGAGAAGGGGAGGAGGTAGAAAAGGGGGACAGGAAGGAGGTAGAAAAGGGGTACATGAAGGAGGTCGAGGAGGAGGGTAGAAGGTGGTGGGGGAGGAGGGGAGGAGGTAAAGGGGGAGAATGTGGTGGAGGGGAGGGGGAGTTGGGAGATAGGGGAGAGAGGAGGTAGTGGAGGGGGAGAAGGTAGAAGAAGGAGGAGGTCGAGGATGGTGGGAGAAGGTGGAGGAGGTAGAGGAGAGGGAGAAGGTAGAAGAGGGAGTAGGTAGAGGATGGTGGGAGAAGACGGAGGAGGTAGAGGAGGGGGAGAAAGTGGTGGAGAAGGAGGGGGAGGAGGTAGAGGAGGGGGAGAATGTGGTGGAGGAGAACGAGGAGTGGGGAGATAGGGGAGAGAGGAGGTAGTGGAGGGGGAGAAGGTAGAAGAGGGAGGAGCTCGAAGATGGTGGGGGAAGGTGGAGGAGGTAGAGGAGAGGGAGAAGGTAGAGGATGGTGGGAGAAGACGGAAGAGGTAGAGGAGGGGGAGAAAGT
>NW_014577141.1:434279-439883 GCF_000485595.1 Priapulus caudatus | reverse complement strand
CGTGCGTGTGCACGTACACGTGCGTGCGTGCGTGCGTGCGTGTGTGTGTACGTACACGTGCGTGCGTGCGTGCGTGTGCTTGTATCGAACAATATCACGCATCTGCTTGCTGCCAACCGTTAAACTGCGCATGTGCGCATATGACGTCAATGTTTATAAACATAAAAGCAACGTCATGTATAGTAGTATATATGCGTGTATACATAAACTATATGTGATTTCAGATCATTATATGCTCGGGATTGCAATAATTGTAGATCCGGCCGGCCTGTGCATAACGAAAATGTGTGCTTGAAAAAAATAATTATCGGAAAAATTATTGGTCCGGCCATGGCCGGACTGGCCGGACCGGCTCCGCCGGCCCTGCACTAAAGCCAAAAGGCACAAAAAACTCTGGCTGTGACCACAATCAGTGAATTTCGGCTAAAAAAGGCTAATTAAACTATACCTCGCAATTTACCCAAGCTAGGTCTCACCCCATGGCTATAGCTATATAGCGCCCGTTGCCTCGATGCCAAATTTGGGGTACTGTATATGTACTACTTGGCGTACGGCTCATAGGGTCTATGTCCACCAGGGTACTGCCGCGCCGGAACGTACCCTGGTACTATCTAATATGCCGGACCGTACCTCGCCTACTCCACTATAATTACGAGTCTAGGGAGTCGCCTAGCTAGCTATACGCCTATAACCCTATAACCATATCAATACCAGGGTACGTTCCGGTACCCAGGGTACGTTCCGGCAGTACCCTGGGGGACATAGACCCTATGAGCCGTACGCCAACAGAAACAGAAACAGAAACAGAAACAGAAATGAGTGGTCTAGCTTACGCCTACGGCGCTATAATTTTATGATCTTTGTTCTGAACTTACTATAGGCCACTCATCATCAAACGACGTTACACTGCATTAGTACCGACTCGTACTCGAGCATCTAGAACTTGCAAGTGCTACCCACACTACAGAATTAACCCACCTGCATATATGGTAAGTTTGAAAAATCGTTATTCAAATTCAAATTCAAATTCAAATTCAAAAATGTTTTTTCACGCATTACAATATACATAAATAATATAATGGTAATATTAGTATCAGAATTACTTGCGTAGGAGGGCGATCGAGTTGACTGCATGGGAAGTCTTCGAGTCGGCCACATGCATATATGTATATAATGTTTATAATGCCAATAATATATTATTACATATATGATGGCAGACACATAAGTAAGGATACATAATTAAAGATAAATTACGATAAAGTATATTAATATAAAGTATGTTATTATTTCTATTTTAATCCTGCAGTTCGGCGCGGTGTATATAGTATTGCTGTCATTGCTGAAGCACAGCTAGGCACTTGAAGCGTTTCAATAGCAGTTTTGATCTGTCATATATATCTCTCCATCTAATCGATCCCTACTATTACTAAGACTATCTTACTATAATTTGGCGAATGTTGTATGTATGTATGTATGTATGTATGTTGATAAAAGGCTCCGTCAGTTTGGATCCAAATAGCGCCAAATTCACAGAGGAGATCGATTAGTACACGGGACGGGTTCTAAACTATACTCGGTTGAAAACCGTTTGTTCGGTCGTCGATTTGTGTGTCTGAGATTTTTGTAAGCCCCATAATGTAAGTAGAAATAACCATGTAATAATGAAGTTAAATATTCAGTAGCTATTTTCGCCATAGTTTCCCATATGAGATGTACAAGTTGAATTTCATCAGAGCAGATTTTTTTTTTGGAAGTCTGCAATGCTGTACGGGTGTCGTAAACACCGATCTGTGCAAGCGGTCCGATCACAAGCACGTAATATTACGCAGGGTTTTCATGATTTTTTATAGTAACAATAAATATACTTAAATAATATAAATATATAATATATATTATATAAATATAGTATAATATAAATATAAATTAATTAGTAGTAAATATACTTGAGCCAATGGTGTAAACCCGGCCAGGAAGCAGCAGAGTGATCATAGATGGGCAATTCGGCCGGTGGCCGTTCCTAATGAGAACACTGATTACGTCCGTCCCGCAAGAGTGCAAATAATGCGTAGACAATAAAGCGATCACAAACCAACGCAATTATGTGACGGTCCCGTACCGCACACACAGTGGAAACATGCCGAAACACGTAATATTACTGCTACCAGCCAAGTGGTATAATCAGTCCGCCGACTACCAGCCCATTAGATCTATCTATATGTTCTAACATTTCCAGTCGCGGATCACAACCTCAGTCAGTTCCTACATAGCATATAGCATCAAAAAAATTTGTGTTGTGCGTGCGTGTGCGTCTGTATTTCGAGCTGTGTGCTTGCCAAACAAATGGTTAATGTGTTAGCGGTGTAAGCATGATTGTTACATGTATTTGTATTGACATCGTCAACCATTAAAAAACAAACAAACATGTGCAACAACTAAACCTCCATTATCACACCCTTACACATAACACTACTGTACTGGTAACACATGCATCACAGTCACTAAGCCCGCGCGTAGCGCGGGTTTCAGCTAGTAAATACAATAATCTAACTCGAAAAGAGTAGGGGGTAGTAACCCTACTCTTGTTGAGTTATGTTATTTTATCTCTCTGTAACTAATTATTATGAGGTTACAGTGAATCTTGCTAAATCACTGTGTAATGCATAACAGTGTTTTACACAGCACAGTAGAGAGTGCACTAATGTGTGCGTGTGTGCGTGCGTGCGTGCGTGCGTGCACGTGTGTATATATTGCATTGTATATCACAATGCCCTTGATTTATCAATGCACATTATGTATTCTCAGATATCTGAGAACAACCAACAGTCATGGAATTTACTGTGAAAGCATTTTCGAAGGACGAGATCCGTCGGTTTGCTACGTACAAACGTAACTCAAATGGATTTAAGGTTATGCATCAGCAGATACAATCTATCTTCCCAGCATTGAATTCAAGAAAGGATTTTATCCTCTCCTGGAAAGGTATGTGTGATTATATTGGAACATTATTGTGGTTTTTCAAAGTACATTCATTTAATTGTATTTGTTTGTACATTCACATAAATGTAAGTTTCAATTGATTCCCCATGTGCATAGTGCATACGTATCACAACATAGAAACTAGGGGTAGGGCGATTCCTCGACATGTAGATGTATCGCAATACAAACCTTAACGATACTCCTAGATATGTTTGACCATTCGTGATACACATATCAATATTCTACTAACTAAAATCAATATATAGTTTAGTAGCGTAGTTTATCCCAAAGCAAAATAAACATAATGCAATTCACAATTCCATAGCGGTTATATACTATAAGCCTTGATTGGTAAGGTTCCGGTTGAGTGTGTAGTTTGCTAGGTAGTTTCTCTTGAAAGTGTCGTGATACGTATCGTACAATGCAGGCTGTTTCGTGATACGGATCGTAACGTCCCACCCCTAGTAGCCAGTGTTGTAGGTCTCGAGGCCGGTCTTGGCCTCGAGACCGTTTTTCTTGGTCTCGGTATTGGCCTCGGAGTGCAATGACTTGGACTCGGGTCGAGGCCACTACATACATAGTGCACAACTGTACATTATTGTAACACGCAGTTTACAAGAATTTAAAACTAAAACTCCTAGGTTTTCTAGATACACGGCCTAATCTTGTAACGTTTTCAATGGCTCGATTAAGATTCTTGTCCCTTTGGTTTGAATATGCTGTTACTTCGTCCCTTTGTGCTTTTTCTACCACTTCTTTCTCTTCTTCTACCACTTCTTTCTCTTCTTCTACCACTTCGAAGGTACTAGCACTCTCTCATTTGGTTCAACAAGCCGTGTCATTCTCGTAAAACACAAATGGATGACTCGTGTCTCTGTGTTTTCGGCTGACTATACACTTTCGAATGTCTACGATGCACTGTTGCGATTTTTTCCCTTTTGTCCCCTTTTCCCCGATTTTTTCCCTTTTTCCGATTTTTTCTCTATTTTGTATCAAAACTGGACTCGGACTCGGACTCGGACTCGGACTCGGGTGGTGTGGACGCGGACTCAGGCTTTCAGATTTGAAAAGTACAGGAGGACTACTAATGACTCCCCTAGGACACCATAGGGGGTCTTTTCACGCTCCGTAATCACACCCTTAAGAGGCATGATGGAGAGCTCCACTAAAAAATCACACCCTTAAGAGGCATGATGGAGAGCTCTACTAAAAATCACAACCTTAAAAGGGATGATGGAGAGCTCCTTGAGGGCTCTCCATCATGCCTCTTGGGGTGTGATGATGGAATCATGACCAATCCTCAGTCTAGAGTGAAATCCAAAACGAAAATTGAGATGTCATGTCAATCTGCCAGTATCTGAACAGTACTGGGGGAATAGTGTTAGACAACAGAAATTACCAAATCGTCTAGATTTTTGCAAATTTAACCAACGTAAAAACATTTTTATCAGGTGAGAGTTTGAGGATATATTTAGTAATGTTAGTTCTTACTTTTAAACTAAAAAAATGGCAATTTTTTTTTTACAAATTTTATCATAGAAAATTCGTGACGTAGTCCCTTTAAGGGAACAGTGTTTTACACAGCACAGTAGACACAGTGCACTAATGTGTGTGTGTGTGTGTGCGCGCGCACATATGTGTGTATATATTGTGTTGTATATCACAAAGCCCTTGATTTATCAATGCACATTATGTATTCTCAGATATCTCAGAACAACCAACAATCATGCAAATCACTGTGAAAGCATTTACGAAGGACGAGATCCGTCGGTTTGATGTTCCGGAACCAGAGTGGGCGACTATGAGGTCTATGCATAAGCAGATACAAAATATCTTCCCAGCATTGAATGGAAGAAATGATTTTACCCTCTCCTGGAAAGGTATGTGTGATTATATTGGAACATTATTGTGGGGTTTTCAAAGTACATTCATTTAATTGTATTTGTTTGCACATTCACATAAATGTAAGTTTCAATTGATTCCCCATGTGCATACGTATCACAACATAGCAACTAGGGGTAGGACGATTCCTCGACATGTAGATGTATCGCAATACAAACCTTAACGATACTCCTAGATATGTTTGACCATTCGTGATACACATCGATATTCTACTCACTAAAATCAATATATAGTTTAGTAGCGTAGTTTATCCCAAAGCAAAATAAACATGCAATTCACAATTCCATAGCAGTTGTATACTATAAGCCTTGATTGGTAAGGTCCCTGTTGAGTGTGTATAGTTTGCTAGGTAGTTTCTCTTGAAAGTGTCGTGATACGTATCGTACAATGCAGGCTGTATCGTGATACGGATCGTATCGTGAGCTACATGTATCGTCCCACCCCTAGTAGCAACTGAGCATTGGTTTAAGCAGTCGTTAAGCTCACTACACACCTACCTGCTACCTCTAAGTTTTTTTGGGCTTCTGCCTTGCAGATGAGGATGGAGATAAAGTTAACTTCTCCAGTGATGAAGAGCTGTGCAGTGCCATGAATTATATTCTACTCCAGCCAGATAGCAAGCACCTGATGCGTGTGTATGTTAAAGGTAAGAGTACGCTGTCATCACAGGTGTTTGTTATAGCATAACTAACCAGCTAATATGCACGAGTATACAATAAAGTATTA
>NW_014577141.1:404698-433344 GCF_000485595.1 Priapulus caudatus | reverse complement strand
GATTGTAGCGGGTGTGCTGATTTAACATATTACGTACGTGAAAATGACATCAGACGATCACATTTCATTGTTGATTAACACAATAGAAAACGGCCAAAACTGCTCTTTTAGAGACAAACTAGTTACATTAGCTAGTAGTAGTACCATAGAAATACATACATATACGTATACATATGTATGTATTTCTATTATTATAACTATCGTAATATGATATATCGTTATATCTCATATGTCGATATATCGTTCGATCCATATATATCTCATCGTGTCATGATTGTTGTCAACACGATCTAGGTAAACTCAGAGAAACGAGTGCTGCAGTGCAAGAATATCACGTCATTGTGTAAATTAAAGCCCGGCGCACATTGCCGAACATTTTGCTCAAAAACATTATCGTAGCAATGTTCCATGAAATGTTCGGCAGTGTGCTGTGAAAAAAGTCGCCGAACATTTGTTCCGAACAATGTTTCTGAAGATCGGAAATGTTTGATATCTCGAACATTGTTCGTCGAATGTTCGTCATTGTGCGCTGAATGTCGAACAATTCTAGGAACATTTGTAAATGCCTATCACGCCGATTGGCCACACGCCGATCACGTGACTCTTTACAACACAGGTACTAGACGGCGCCACGAGGTTGTTCGCTGCAAACTGTTCGGCAATGTGCGCTGAGCAATTGTTCACCCGCACATTGCCAGACAAAAACATTTGTTCGGGAAAATGTTTGGCAATGTGCGCCAGGCTTACGCTGAGAGGGTCTGTCTCCCTGGGTACTGCCGGAACGTACCCTGGTAACTATCTACCTCGCCTACTCCACTAACGAGTCTAGGGAGTCGCCTATGCCTACTCCCTAACCCTAACCCTAACCATATCAGATAGTTACCAGGGTACATTCCGGTATACCGGACCGTACCCAGGGTACGTTCCGGTAGTACCCAGGGAGACATAGACCCTATGAGCGTAAATTAAGCATGACTAACAAATATCAAACTCTGCACTGTACAGTCTACAGCCGAATGTGCACGGAAAAATTACTCATGTCTGGAGAACTGTATGGCAGCATTCTAACTGTTAGGTGCCAAAATCATCTCAGAATGATTAAGATGGCCCTCATATGGCATGGCGGAAATACATGCACCAATATAACAACAGTGGCTACACGGTGAAATGTACACTTGCTATTTGTCAACACTTACAAATTGTGACTGTCAATAAAGAAGGATAATAACAATAAATATTGTTTTGAGTAATAATATACCTACATCATGAGTAAATAACCCCGTTACCCATATTAATTATTCCTGATGTTATTTGCTGTCGGTTTCACGAAGGAGTGAGCCGAGCTTCGTGATTTCACAGGTGCTGCTTTTGCTAGTGCATTTCTCTGTTACGTTTTCTGGTTAAATGTGACATTTTTTTACATTTTCTCTTCGCGCAGTCCCTGAGGCCTACAAGCTACTAACCCTAACCCTATCCGCTACAAGTGCATGATGTGCCCCGACTTTGACCTGTGCACGACCTGCGAGAAGAAGGGTCTCCATAGAGAGCGCGCCGTCCGCAGCGCCCGCAACGCCATCTGTGGCCACCCGGTACACTAATAATAGGAATTTCAAATGAATTTTATCCGGCCTAAAAGAGGTTCCGGACCATCAGTGTCCGGAAAATCGGTGGTGTACCTGTACATGGTTTTTTCAATTTATACCGATTTTTTGAACTGCCAGTTGCACCGGCTTATATTATTCTATATGGATTCAACTTGATTAATCAACCATTCTGCATGCTCGGAGTTATCAGCTTCTCCTGTGAATATATGTACAGACAGACGGTGTCTGAAACACCTGTCACCTGAGTTCCCTCGCCACACACTATAGTTGTGCAAGCGATTGTAGCGGGTGTGCTGATTTAACATATTACGTACGTGAAATGACATCAGACAATCCCATTTCATTGTTGATTAACACAATAGAAAACGGCCGAAACTGCTCTTTTAGAGACAAACAAGTAACATTAGCTAGTACCATAGAAATACATACACACATATACGTAT
Organism: Priapulus caudatus; assembly: GCF_000485595.1. Classification (NCBI taxonomy): domain Eukaryota; kingdom Metazoa; phylum Priapulida; class Priapulimorpha; order Priapulimorphida; family Priapulidae; genus Priapulus; species Priapulus caudatus. Next base: position 431,297 of record NW_014577141.1, on the reverse strand, counting down.
ATGTATGTATTTCTATTATTATAAGTATCTTAATATGATATATAATGTTATATCTCATATGTCGATATATCGATATATCGTTCTATCCATATATATCTCATCGTGTCATGATTGTTGCCAACACGATCTAGGTCAACTCAGAGAAACGAGTGCTGCAGTGCAAGAATATCACGTCATTGTGTAAATTAAGCTGAGAGGGTCTATGTCTCCCTGGGTACTGCCGGAACGTACCCTAGTAACTATACCTTGCCTACCGTACCTCGCCTACTCCACTAACGATTCTAGGGAGTCGCCTATGCCTACTCCCTAACCCTAACCATAACCATATCAGATAGTTACCAGGGTACATTCCGGTAGTACCCAGGGAGACATAGACCCTATGAGTGTAAATTAAACACGACTAACAAATATCAAACTCTGCACTGTACAGTCTACAGCCGAATGTACACGGAAAAATTACTCATCTTTGGAGAACTGTATGGCAGCATTGTAACTGTTTAGGTGCCAAAATCATCTCAGAATGATTAAGATGGCCCTCATATGGCATGGCGGAAATACATGCACCAAGATAACAACAGTGGCTACACGGTGAAATGTACACTTGCTATTTGTCAACACTTACAAATTGTGACTGTCAATAAAGAAGGATAATAACAATAAATATTGTTTTGAGTAATAATATACCTACATCATGAGTAAATAACCCATATTAATTATTCCTGACATATATGCATTAACAGGTAGCATGTCTTTTCATTATAGGTTCCAACACTCTTAGCAGTAATGTACATTTTTACACTGAAGGACTACTGAAGGCCAAGACTTGGAATTGATTCAAAACACTGTAAGCAAATATGGAACTTCAAATACAATGTTATCTCGAATACCACATGCATACAGGCTGGTTCTATTTCATACTATCCACACATCAACCATGGCAAACCAATAGAAAAAAATTATCTATTTATGTGTGTCTTTTGCAAATATATATGGACATGGTTGTATTGAGTAAACAACTATTCCATCCACATTAATCCACTGATTAGATGTTCAGCATAGTATATACTTACCGCAACATATTTTTAGACTGAGGTTATATTTTTACACAGCATCCTATCTGTCAAATATCATGTGCTTAGGTGAAGAGGCGGTGAACGCCACATTCACATTGTTGACAGGATGTCACTCGGGTTAAACAACGATAATCGTGGGAGAAATTACAGATAAACTTATCACATTAATAACGTGACTACGTCCGCAATTTATCATTGAATCCATTCATGTTCATGACATAACCATGTTGCAAACAAAGGGTAAGAAATTCCCACCCCAAACTAAAATGAAAAACCGGGCGGTTTAGACTTGGTGGCACTCTCCGCTGCAGGATGGTAGTTGTACTTCTGCTGCAGTACCTCAATGGGCACGCTCTTCTGCATGACGTAGTACAGATTCACCAAGCTCTTCACAGCATCGGCTGACAACCTGATGTTGTTCTTTTGTGCATACCAGAAGACCTCAGCAGCGCCCTCAAGATCGGAGTTGTCACCTGTGAAGAAAATGTGATAATGAGCACACCCAGTGCTACACTGGACAATTACGCGAATATAACATCAATAAAATTGTAACGCATTAAAGTTCCTTTGTATGATAAGCCGAATACCGTCTACAATCATATATGTTACCAGGGTTCTCCACAGGAATTTCAGAAAGCATGTCAGGCAATTCGGCAATTTATCCCCGATTGCCAATTTGAGTCAATTACGCATATATCGTAAGCGGCCCTAATACTCCCAATAAGCTGAAGCAGTACAGATAAACATAGACATCAAGCTGTGAAAACACAGCATGCATGTTATGGGATAACCAAAAGTAATCACAGCTGAAAATTAAGGCAATTGCCGATTAAGCAATAACAGCATGTCGATAGATTCATCCAATGTCGCAAATTAGCTTCAACTTTAAAGGTAAGTCGGACTCGCATCAATTATCGCATCATAGCGAAGCCTGTAGCTGTACAGGGGTAGAAATTAACTTTTGAACAACGGACTCCCTACTCTCAAAAAGAGGGAGTCTGCAGCCTGAGGTTCAAAATTAAAGATATTAACAATAACGCATGTGCTTATTTTTAAGATTCATGCAGTTGCACATCTGCCAAATTTTCTTTGGACATTAGCTGAACAAATACAGTAATTCCGTAACGCCGTGCTCTGGAACGAACTAGTTAGTATGGCAGAATTTTCAGGGAGTCACAAGGACTCCTGCATATGTCAAATCTGGGAGTCCGACAGTAAATCAGGGAGTATTTGACTGCGGACTCCCGTTAATTTCGCACCCTGCTGTAGATATCTGTGTCTAATCATGAGGACAACTCACAGTAGAGCTGCATCAGACCGTTGAAGACCATCGGCTTGTGGTCGGCCATCTTTCTGTGCTCAACAACGCTCACGAGCCGGTACAACACGTCGGCGCGATTCTGCGCGAGCACCTCGTCGCACAGCGGCCGCAGCTTCTCGCAGATGGCTTCGTGAAGCCCCGGGAAGTCGTCCGGCAGCCGGTCGGCGAGCTGCCGGTGCGACGGATGCCGGCTGAGCAGCAGCAGCTTCCACAGGTTGGACGCGGGCCGCAGGCTGCCGCTGCACACGCGACACAGCTCCGCAAACGCCAGCGCGTGATCCACGGGGTCGTCGCCCTCACCGCCGCCGCTTGATTCGCTCGCGCGCACGATCTTCGCCATCACAAACTTCGATAGGTTCGCAATCTTGCCGCGGCTTGCCACGTGCCGCCGGTAGAGGGCGCCGAACAGCCGCATGGACTGCGCAAAGCGGCCGTTGTGGCCGTGCGCCTCGGCAACATAGTGCTGGAAGGCAAGCGCGCGCCGGTGCTTCGCCGGGTAGATGGCGCTGCAGACGCTGCCGACGAAGTCGATCTCGTGCAGCGCCCCCTGCTTGCTGTGCGACACGACGAGCCGCTGCATCGTCTCGAACGACGGGTATACGTCGCGCGCGCAGCTCTCGCGGAACAGCACCGTGGCGCCACCTAGCAACGCGGCGTCGGCGAGCATCATCGACAGCTGCGTGTCGTACGCCTCGTCGACCTCGACCTTGACCTCGGGGTGATCCCGCACAGCACCGCCGTCATTGTCCGGGCGACCCCGCGTTGCGCCGCCGTCGTTGTCCGGGCGACCCCGCGTTGCGCCGCTGTCGTTCATGCGACCCCGCCGGCGGTGTAGTCTCTGGATGAGAGAGTCAAACGCGTCGGGCCGCGCATCGTCCGTCTCGGTCGCATTCGCGCTGTCGTCGCCGCGCCATGGGTCCGTATGAAGGCAGGCAACTTGTGATGAGGCACCGATGCGACCGGGTCGCATCGCCGACTGCACGCGCTCGCATCCCGTCGGGGAGCCCGACGTCGCGACACGGCAGGATTGCCGGACGGACGCGGAGAATGCGTCGCCGATTCGTGGCCTCGCAGCTCTGACCACGCACACAGCTGCCTTCAGTAACGATTGCGACATTCCGGTAACAATAAGCGATTCCTGATTATATATTAGTGTTCCTTAGCGTCCCTCAAGCTCTTCGTCTGTCGTAGAAAAAAATCAGGGCAATTTATCGGACTGGGTTACTGAAACTTGAAAGATCATGTCATTCAATTATAAGCATATTTTAGACAAATTTACTATGATGCAGCACTTACCATGCAAATCTTTAAAATTAGATATCGTCTTAGCTTACAGTGATATTGTTACAAACTTTTGCCAGAAAAATAACACCAACAAAACTGCCAAATCATTGCAATATATGAAGACTTCGATTTCAAAATGAGAACGCTGAACAGGCAATCGGGTTTGTCTAGCCACAAGTTCCCATCTCGCTTAACACTACGTGGCGAGAGGGGTGTAACAGTCGGAGAGCCTGGTCGGTTTAGGGTTTGTCCAATTCTTGTTTCAGAGCCACATAACTTACAGAGTTACACTTCTTAATAATTAAATTCGGTGTTTAAAGATATCACTTTACTAAGCAATCTCCATATACGGTTATACCTACCACGAGGGCCCGACATCGTAAAGCTTTTAACAATAAATGAACAATGAAACGTTCGACACCGGGGGTGGGGTCAGGCATATGGGGTCAGGTTTGTTATTGTGACCTACCAGTGAGTGTTCACGTGCAACTTACCTAGACCTATGCCTAGACTGACCCTATGGCTATGCTAGTAGTAGTCCTTTATACAAAATAAAAAATTGTAATATTTATCGGCTCTTATTTTTTACTGTAAGGTCTACAATGCGCGTTGTTAATATTTGTACCGCAACACAAGAACGATCTCCCGGGACGGTTTGTTTGAAAATGGCTGCCACTATCTCCAGCGTACAGTGTATGGGCAAAATAACTGAAAACGAAATGCAGCGTCAAACGGACGTTATTACATCAATTAAGCCTATTGCACTTCCAAAGGGTGTGAAAAAACTATGTGAACTTTGCAAGAAGCCAGCCTTTATGCAGTGTTTACAATGTAGAGTTACTTTTTACTGGTACGTCGACGTCAGCTAGTACTAGTACTAGTAGTAGTACGGCTGAGAGGCGTCGTATGTCCCCGCGCGAGTACTGCCGGAACGTACCCTGGGGTACCGGTCCGCATATACCGGAAACGTACCCTGGTACGCGTCCGGATATACCGAGTACCCTGACGTACTATCTAATGATGCCGAACCGTACCTCGTCCTACTCCACTAACGAGTCCTAGGCAGTCGCCTACGCCTACTCCCTAACCCGAACCCTTAATCCTAACCCTAATCCTAACCCTAACCATATCAAATAGTTACCAGGGTACGGTCGCCCCGTATACCGGACCCAGCTACCCAGGGCTACGTTCCGGCCAGTACCCTGGCGGGACATAGACCCTATCATGCAGCCGCTAGTACCCTGCTACGCACGCTCAAGGCGGCGTGGTTGTCGTATCAGGCATACGTATCAGGCACGTACACTGCGGTACACGCACGTACACCGCAGATACACGCACGTACACGCCGGGTACACGCCACGTACACGGTGGTACACGCCACGTACCGTGGCCTACCACGCACGGTGACGTGCATGTCACCGCGTGTACGTGCGTGTATCTCCGTGTACACCGCCGTTGTACCCGCGTGTACGGTGCGTGTATCATCTGTGTTACGTGCGTGTACCTGCGTGTACGTGTGTGTACCCGCGTGTACGTGCGTGTACCCCGCGTTCACGTGCGTGTACCCACGTGTACGTGCGTGTACCCGCGTGTACGTGCGTGTACCCCGTGTTCACGTGCGTGTACCCACGTGTACGTGCGTGTACCCGCGTGTACGTGCGTGTACCGCAGTGCAACCGCGCTGCAACCGCAAGTTAAGATCACGTGACTCGCTTCACCTGCTGCAATTGGTCGGTTACATAGAGCCGGTGTGGAACTTGACACAGCCACTCCGCAGACGCTGTGCAAACTGCCACACGTGGAAGAAAATATCAAACACGTGTGATATTTTCCACACGCAAGAAATCGATGCGTTTGCATGCGCACACGCTGTGTGCATATCTGTAGTACCTGATACGACAACGACCCCATCTGCGTCAGTACGTGCCGTGGTGACTATATTGGCTTATTCGCTTAAGTCTAATTTCTATTTCTGCTATAGTCTTACGTATATAGATTTGATCAACTCTGACTTTCTATGTTTTATAGTCCCTTTAACTTTTGAGACTAATCCTTACGACGGGACATGGCTGACACGTATTGATAAATTCTAATAGTAAATTGCAAAGAAAATTGTAACTGTAACAGTGTAAGCAAGAAATTGGTATCCAATGAAACCAATTTTAATTATAAACCTAAATTACAACAACTGCTGGACTTTTATAGTGGATCAGATCATCAAACATCAGATTGGGAAGGAATCCATGATCAAATTTGCACGCAGTTAATTCCACTCCGATCTCCAGAGCCTCACTTCAGCACAGAGAGCAAACGGAAAGAGCATGCTGATGAGCTATTTCAACAAAAGGTGATACACATCAAATCATAATATTTACTGTTGTTCTGAAGTGAAGGCAGCAATAGTGACCCAAAGATTAGCATGCAGGACTTTATGTAGAAAGCAGTTTATTCCCAGTTATCCTACTCCCATTTCGCCTACGACAAAATTCCCATTTCGCCTACAGCAAAATTCCCAGTTGGCCTACACCCATTTTGCCTACTCCCAATTCTGCTACGCTCAAAATCTACCCCATTCCCATTTTGTCTACGATCGGTTTGTTCACTAAATAATCTTTTAAATTAATAATAAAATATGTTTTGATTGGCATACATATACTACAAAAACCAGAAGCAAACAGGTACAAATAATGAGAACACAACTTGACAAAAATAGAAAATACAGGAGTAGGCGAAATGGGAATAAATTGCCGATTCGGACAGTAGACGAAATAGGAGTAGGCAAAATGGGACATAGGCGAAATGGGTGTAGACGAAATTGGAGTAGGCCAACTGGGATGTTACCATAGAAAGCACTTGTGTTTGAGTCCCAGCTTGATCCTGCTAAGCCTTGAACAAGGCGCTTAATTATACGATTTGCTCAGAGACGAACAAGGCTTTCAAGGTGTGATATATGCTTCTAATGCCTTTTTAACTTCACTTTGCTGATGGGGAAGACATAAGACATATAGCACTTGTGAGATAAAAATCAGATAAGAATTTGTAGGCAGCCCTGATTATGGGATTGAAGGAGGGGGGAAGGAACATTAATTATCATATGCTGTCAAAGGGCTTGTGACTATAGTTTAGCTGCAGCTTCATAGGTATGCATTTACTTATTATTATTCCTACAGAAACTTAAATTTAATCCATATCTAAGTGAGTAAGTATCTAGCTGATGTCCATGCAGAATTTTGACAACTGGCTTGTTCTAGAGGCAACTGCTGCAATTGACCAGGGCAGTGGGACAGAAGCTGCTTTTTGAAGGCAAAGCTGAGAAGGCAATACCAGCTGTACTTCAGTCACTACATTTTGCTATAGAGGTATTTTTGCAATTTGGGAAATGTAGCAAGTAAACTAGAATGTATGGTAACTAAGTGGTTCCTGGAGTTGGTATTGATTTTTAAATGAGTTTAAAAAGAATTTTGATGTATGTCGCAAGATATGTATAGGAAAAGTTTAGAATAATTTATTTTGTTTCAAAATACTTGTACATATAATGCCATTTTACATGTTAATATACATGAAGCTTAATACTCCATCCACAGGTGTATGGACTGAGCAGCATAGAGCTGGTTACATCGTACCTCATGCTAGCGGAAGCTTGCATCGGTTAGTACAAACGTGCTTTTTCTAGTAGGAGTGTGTTGTTGCATGATTCTAGTCTAGCAACAGCAGGATATCTAAATATTAAAGGTGATAAATAGATGCCCCCCAAGTTTTTTTACTCTTGCTAAACCTCTATATATTCTTGGTAACTTTTGCCTTGAGCCTTTTATACTCCACTCAATTTCAACCCACTACACTTTCCTTGCTTAATGTTTGTGTGGGATTGGCATATATAACAGGCCTTCATAGACTGAAGGAAGCAGAGGACTACTTGTCCCAGGCGCAGTGGACCGTGCTGATGGTGCCTGACTGCGATTACCGCATCAAGTCCCAGGTGCACCGGCAGATTGGGAGGCTGTGCGAAGTGAAGGGAGACTATGAGGAAGCGCTTCGCCACCTGGCGGAGGATGTAAGAACTACATAACATAACTGTGTCATTAGCGATTGACATACGCAGTTGGTGCTCTCTATGGAGTTAGCAAACTTTGTCATAGCTCGTGCGACTAATATGAACAATAATATATACTGTAAACCTATAGTTCATTTTAGTGTCAAGAGTGTATTAAATATAAATTGATATGCTTTTGAGAATGTGTAAAACTATCTCGTGGGTTCAATAAATCTGCATGGAAAACCTGCCTCAGATATGTATAACAAGGTTGGATTAATTTTACATTCATCATGTTTGTTTTCCTGGCTTCTGATTAAGTGTGTCATATATATTATCTCCCAACAGATGTTGCCTTACAATGCCGCAGCTGCCAGAATTTTTTTTACAAAAATGTCATGTTTGCAGATTTCGACCACTGATGGACCATGGTACCCACTAAGGTTTTTGCCATTGTTTTGTAGGTTTACCATTGCTCCATTGTGACATCAACAGATGATGTGGAGACATCAGGAGGCTACTTTCACATGGGAAATATATTTTTAAAACTAGGGAAAACTGACAAGGCAGAAACTTTGTATTATAGGGTGAGTCGTAAACTCCTTTAAACAATTTCAGAATTAGCGATACGGCAGAATGACTGGCGTAAATAGTTGCTAAATAGCATGGTACTCGTAGTAGTGTTGGTAGCGTAAATCAATGTCATTGTTAATGTTCGCAGGTGCTGAAAATTTGGCATAAATATCTGACTGGAATTGTCACATTTAACGTGGAGGAGGAGGAAAAATCATCCAGCCTGTTGACATCTCCAAAGATGATTAACCTGGGTAACTATGTGCAACCGAGTAACTCTGCTTGACTAGCAAATCTCCTTTATCCTTCTCGTTCAATCAATACAAAACAATTTACATACCAAGTGTGCTTGCAGTGGCAAACACCTGTGTCTGAACTGGTGTGATGAGAGCAGACGATTTTATTCATGGTTAACAATGATGTGGGTAGGTAGTACTTTTTTGTGTTTTGTTTGATTAGTCATTTTTTAAGCGTGTGATATGTTTTAGAGCCCCTCACTTGAGCCATAAACATCAGCCAGTGAATGTAGTTTGTAACATTATTAGCACTGGTTAATTTTAAGATAAAATTTGTTTCTTTCCTAGAAGGTTTAAAAAAACATTAATGATGAGTCATAATATGATTATGGGTATATCAGACTATTTTTAGCTCAGCTGACGAAGTCAGGTGCAGCTTGTAGAATCGCATGATTGTCCGTCCGTCCGTGCGCCCGTCCGTCAACAGTTGGGCACAAATCTTAACCGCTCGACATACGGTCTTGATATTCGGGACGTCGGGGGGATCACGAAAAGGACTCGGGATGTCGAATTTGGGGGTCAAAGGTCAAGATGTTTCAATGGAGGGGGAATATTTCCCCCTTAACTTAAGGTATAGGAGGAAATACGGAATTGCGGCACAAATCTCAACGGCTCGACCTACGCTCTTAATATTTGTGGTGTTCTACATGTATTCAGAAACTTAATTGTCACCATTGCCTTCACAGCTGGACAACAAGCCAAAATATCAAGAGTGCAGTGGTCATTTTAATGATTATTACTTTCCACCAACAGCATATACTGCATTTGGATATATGCACACATGTACTTGTAGTATGAAGTGTTTTAATGAGCCCCAAAATTACATGGATTAAACTGGACTCTCTCGTTGACTAAAAATACATGTAGAGGGTCGGTTAACTTTAAATGCAAAATAAACAGAAATGTTGATTTTACTGCACCAGAAGTATCTGTGGGGTTTGAAATAACCACTTATCCACTTGTCCCTACTAAGTTCATTGTCAGGCAAGTGACAATTTTGTTTTTGAATTTCTTGCCATCCAAACAGAATTACTCATCATTTGGGTACCATTTTAACTGTGAAATGGCTCTGTTTTTGATGCACCATCAATGTAAGATCAGATTTCACTGTTCAAACAAAAATATGAAGTGGAAGCGTCTGACCAGAAATCACACATACATGTATGCTTTCATTGAGTACATTGCATATGGTCCCGAGAAGATTCTAACCGAGAGCAAATGGAAATGATAGATGCGAGTTGATTTCTTTAATTAAATTGCCACTCGATCAGGACAAGTTGGATAGAATGTTTTTTCAAAACCCTGGTCAACAATTATTGTCAAGTACAGAAAACATGCTCTAGAGAAAGCACAGTTTGGTTTCTACCATCGATCTGTATACATACCAGACTGTATTTTAATTTTCAAAAGAGGAAACATTAACCATGAATTCTCTGGCAACTGCTGTGTTTTCATGGCCTTCGTGACTGATCCCTCATTGGGCCAGTATACAAAATTGCCCTTAATCCAACAGGATGGCAACACATCCTCCATCTCATTATCCTCCTCCAGCCAGACAGCCCTAGCCCAAACAGCCATTTTCTACCTGAAAATTAATACAAAAATGTACATTGTAATATTCATGTGACTGTACTATACAAATTGTTCTACATGCGCATGCAAAACATACATGCACATTCGATATAACTCGACAGTGTTTCTCGAATAGGTTAATAATTTCTACATTTCTGCCAGCGTGAAAATGAATAATTGTCGCTTCGTCGGACTCGAAATAAGCAATGTAAATATGTTTAATAAACATATTTACAATAAATATTACAATAAATATTGTTTATGTAAATGTCTTGATTATTACATGTAGATTACATGTATGTCCTGGTGTACATTGCTATCAAACTATACTTGTTTTTCTACCAATTAACTACAGTACTCGAAACGTACCAAACTGATTAATAATTGATTAGTCGATCAGTTTGGCTTAACCGATTACAACTAGTGTTGGGAATCGGACTGAATTTTCATAAACGATTAATCGGATAATCGGAAAGCCTTAGATATATGCTCTGAGCGCGAACGCGGTGGCAGGAGGGCGCACTTGATTCGGTTGCCAGTGAGTTTATCTGAAGATCGAATACCTGGCTACAATACACGTCAGTTGAGCGCTGTCGCTCTGCGGCACTTGTTATTATTGTTTGTCGATGGTTAGCATAAATTCCTTGTAATTGATGATTTAGCCGTTTTTATTTCAACGATGTATAAGTCAATGGTCGGTGTATTCCCTACCATCGAAAAATAATCTTAATTCATCTACGAATCATAGTGATCACTGCATGCACATTTGTTTTCCATGCCAACTACGCATTCATTCTCGCCCCCACAGGGAAGGCGCAGGAGGCTGAGGCCGTGAAGGTGCTGTCTGCCATTCACGCGTGGTACAGTGAGATGTCCGACCGACACCAGCTGGAGTTCTCCTACAGCTGCAAGACGCAGGCCCTACTGAACTTCGTTATCGGCGACCGCTCGCAGGTATCGCAAGGCGTTGTTCCCACACATGTTCTCTTGTTTCGTCGCCAGCATTCACCTGCTGCTTGTCGGCGCCGTTTCGCTGAAACTCTTAGCAGATTAACGTTAATGCTGTGCAATTATCCTATACAATTTATTGCCCTCCCGATGTAATTTATCCCACGTCTATACTAACGATCGTATATCCCCCTATAAGTAATCACAATTAATAGCCTGTGTGATAATTCCGTCCGTGGCTTCGGTCCGGGTGTTGGTGATTAGCATTGCGATGGATGCTCACTAGCTGCTCCCATTCCAACGGCATGCGAACGTTGACCAAACCAAGCCGACGCCAACCATATGTAAAACCTCAGCCAGAGTCTTATCTGTGTTGTTTATGCCGATGCTGACGCATCTCATGCGTTTTCCCTCGTAGGCGAAGGTATGCGCAGAGAGGGCGCTGGAGGCACTCGGCGACGACGAGAAGAAGCAGCATACGCGTCGAGCGATCGCCAGCTTCCTCAACCTGTGCCGCACGACGCCACAACCCTCGCTCTCTCGCCGATAGCCACGTTGACCCGTCACGTCGCCGTGAACATTTTGTTACAAAGGAACTTCTATTTCGTGACGACATAACTTTTAGGCGTGTTATGTGAAATGCTCGCAAGTGATGTGAGAAGAATGTAAGTGACGCCGTTGTCGATAGCCACGTGAAAATTGTGTGTTTCTTCGTCACAAAATCTGCACAGCGGTGATCGTTCTCGGTGCATGCAACCAACTCACATTTGCGTTTGAAAATGATTCGTTAGCTTCTCTATAGAAATGAATCTAGATTGTTCATCTATAGTCATATCCTTTTAGGCTGAAATGGATTTTGTATCACCTTTCATATTTACATTAAAATGCATCTATATTTTCTTTATTGTTTATGAGATGTTTGCTTGATGTTTCATGAGGCTCACCTTAAATGCTACCGTGCATATACACTGACCATGTGCTATGCGTAACATCTATGCATTACAATATCACATATACATATTAACGATAAAAATCCTCTAGCGGGAGCGAAGGGGCTACACCGGTAGAGCTAGTTAGTGATATAGCTAGTATTATATATAGAGATCAGTGAGTTCACACCACAGCTGCCATGTTCAAGTAATACGCAGAATAATTTTTCCCCGTGCATGGGCGCTGCGATCGAGGTGATTGTGACATTGAGGATTGAGTTGCTACTTCCCCAGCCACGAGCCGCGCCAAGGCTAGCGACCCACATTCTACCTTAATGTAAGTGCAGATGGCGCTCGTGCGTCGGTTACCGTTGACTGCCCAGAGAATTTTCTTCGGCCGTTCTCATAGATTCAAACTAGTCGCGGGCGGGCTGACGGCACGTGTGCATGGTAAAATCTGATCTATATGCTTCACTTTGCGCGCAGCATCGCACCACGATTTCCAGCTATGCTAATGTATGGGAAAATGGCACTGCGACGTCGGTCGCCGTTGGCTGCCAAGATAATTTTCTTCGGCCGTTCTTATACGTTTAAACTGGAGCCGGGCAGGCTGACAGCACGTGTGCATGGTAAACTCTGATCTACATGCTTCACTTCGCACGCAGCATCACACCACGATTCCTATGCAGTTATGCTAATGCTAGGGCTAATGGCGCTCCGACGTCGGTCGCCGTTGACTGCCAAGCTCATTTTCTTCGGCCGTTTTTATACGTTCAAACTGGAGCCGGGCAGGCTGACAGCACGTGTGCATGGTAAACTCTGATCTACATGCTTCACTTCGCTCGGAGCATCGTGCCACGATTCCCAGCTATGCTAATATATAGGCTAATGGCGTTCCGACGTCAGTCGCCGTTGAACAGCGTGTACGTGCGTGTATCTGCGTGTATCTGCGTGTACCCGTGTGTATGTGCGTGTAAGTGCGTGTATCTGCGTGTACGTGCGTGTACCCGCGTGTACCCGCGTGCACGTGAGTGTACCCGCGTGTACGTGCGTGTACCTGCGTGTACGTGCGTGTACCCGCGTGTACGTGCGTGTACCCGCGTGTACGTGCGTGTACCCGCGTGTACGTGCGTGCACGTGCGTGTACCCACGTGTACGTGCGTGTACCTGCGTGTACGTGCGTGTACCCGCGTGTACGTGCGTGTACCCGCGTGTACGTGCGTGTACCCGCGTGTACGTGCGTGTACCCGCGTGTACCCGCGTGCACGTGCGTGAACGTGCGTGTACCCGCGTCATCATATTAATCATATTAATATAGTATAATTTAAATATTTTTTTTGTTTTGTGTTTGTTTTTTTAAATTTTATTTTAGTTACCATGCATGTCATTTTAAAATTCAAAGGCTTCAAAACATATTTCTCTTTATGTTTTCCAGATACTGTCATCGACTGCCACAGAAATACCAATGAATCCAGAATCATGGTGGAAATGGCAAAGTATATGAAGTATGCCCCGGAACGTCTGGGTGGTGGGGCCGAAACAAGAGATATAGTAATTAACAAACGAATTAATTGGAAGAAAAAAACAATTTAAATAATTAAAGGAATTATGACTGACAAATTGTCTTTTTTTATTTATTTTTGAAGCTGTCTGAATCCTGCAGTCTGACTTAAGCCAACGCCACTCCTAGCTGGCGATCGATAGAAATGGCCTACCTCCACTGTCCGGCCATGGCCTTCTCGGTCATCATACATGTATTCTACACTTTCAGGATCCTAACAGCCAATTCAATCTACTGTTTAATAGATCTGTAGTGCACTTCTCTCTCTGTGTAATAACGCGATAATATGATTTATACAACATTCAATGAGGAGTGCTGTGATGAGGAGTGGATGCAACATTGGAACAACGTTGAATAAGGTTGAGTAACCTTTTGGATTTGCAAATACGGTAATCAAGAACGGTAATTCTTGAAACGTCGGAAATTCAACGTTGAAACGACGTCGGTGATGCGACGTTGAAACATCGTCATGATTTCAACGGTGAAACAACGTCGGTATTTCAATGTTGAACCAACATCGGTATTTCAACTGTGAATCAACGTCGGTATTTCAACTGTGAATCAACGTCGGTATTTCAACGGTGAATCAACGTCGGTATTTCAACTGTGAATCAACGTCGGTATTTCAACGGTGAATCAACGTCGGTATTTCAACTGTGAAACAACGTCGGCATTTCAACGGTAGAACAACGTCGTTATTTCAACAGTGAACCAACGTTGATATCTCAACGTTGAACCAACGTTGGTATATCAACGTTGATTATATTTTCAAATCCGACAGGTAATCCAACATTAATTCAACGTTGAGGTTCAACGTTAATTCAACGTTGAAACATGTTGAAATGCCAGCTGTGGTACAGAATGCTGCGTCCCTTTGTGTCATGAAAGCGGGGTGCCATTGCATTTTCCGAAATCTGATCAGACCAGATATATAGCTTGCGACCGAAAGCAGTGTGGAGAGGCGAAAAGAACTGGTCACCATCGAAACTAACCCCACCAGGCTGTGTGACTAACGTCAATACAACGTCAGGTATTCTAACCCCTAGCAATACCGTTTTCTTGGGTACATCCGAACCATGCCTGTGCTGTTGAACGCAACATTTTGACGATGTGATTACATGCGGTAAATACCACTCAGGCCTATGTTTTGAAACATGTTATGTGTTTAGTATTTTTTGATTAGTCAGAGATACACTCCTAGCAGCTAGCTATCAAAATCACTGACGTTTTAATTATCTGTTAGGCCTATAACAGTATATTTTGGAATCTGTCGAACCTACATTTTTCCCTCACTTTGTTCCACATTTGGTATAACTAATTAGAATGTCGCTCAATTTTTTAGGCACAGTAAGACTACAGAAACGCCTAAAAAGTACAGCCATCCCACACATTTTCCCATGGCATGATTCCCCTTCAGAATCGCAAATGTCCAGACGGGAAAATTTTTAAAGAAAACTGGTTCTTGAGTTATCTGAAAGGAGAATGATGGAAATCATTGAACCGATTATCTTTGCCTCTGGATCCATTGAACAGAGATTTTTGATAATGAACAAGAGTATTTAATTAAATCAATTTTTTTTTTGCTATTACGGCTGACTGGTGTGGGTTGGTTCATATAAAATAATAAGCACCATAACTTTTAAATAAATATTACGATTCATTTTACATTATTATCATAAGTTCAAATATATTAATTCACTGTTCTCATGCAACATTTTGTTCATTCTATTTTGAAAATATCTATTATTTAAAATAATCAGAACAAAAGATCATTTTAATCTTAACAATTCAATTTTTGGCTTTACCAATTAATCTGCAGATGATCCCTTTTGGAAACTGAAAGCCGAGACCATCTAAAGAACAAGGGGACTCACAATGTACGTTCTGCGCCAGATTTTCTGCCACATTTTTTTGTCACAGACCCAAAAGATCAATTATTACTGGATTGGAAACCTACGACAAATTTTTGTATATCGGGTTTTAATACACTTGGGCCAGAGCTATAGACTGAATTATTTTCAATGGTGTAAGACCTACATTATGCAGTACCTGTCAGTTTTTTTTAAAAACATGATTTAAACTTCGGAGCATATGACAAACTTGCTTTGTCTGAACATTTGAGTCAGTGAAAGTCAGTCACTATATATTTTGTTACAATGGAATTAACTCATGGCACTGCAATGGGGTCAGATTAACTGGCCTCACACGACTGTATTCACTTATTTTTCCCCGTCGGATTTTAAAGCTAAATTCCTACTTACTCGAGTTATTTTGGAGAACTGAAGTATCCAGTTAAAAACCCAAGGACCCATTGTTACAACAAGCCTACATTCTCCACGTATAAGACCGGAATACTGCAAAGTTGTCGTGTACATCACCCGCGTGTTTAGTCACATATCTATCAGATGCGTATGTTGGGTGAACTAGTGACAACAGATATGGAAAGAAGTGACCTACAAAATATGTGTGATCAGGGACCGCATAATGGTCGACAAGGATTTAACATACAGGACTTGTTATATCTTCAAATGTGTCCAATAAACATCCCATCATTTAAAAAAAATACAAATGCGATGTCTGAGTCATTCAATAAGAAGGACCGAAAGATAGCAGTAAAGGTCGTGCACATTGAAAGAATAATGGACTTGGAAAACCTACAAAATCTTTAGTCTCACTGAACAGCTACCGAGTTATCACGCAACAGAAGATCAATGAAGCGTGTGTTTATTTAGTAATTTCAGGAATGCATAGACACAACAATAGCTTGAAAATATGATTGTAACATTTTTTCTGTGTTGCTATACCCTATCGAGAGAGAGAAAATTACCATAAATTTTAAACAACAAGTCAGTTTATTGTATTTATTGTTTATTTAATGTCACTGCAAATATTACATACATATTATATTTGAAATGGCCATATGTCTAGATATGTATATATACATGTGCATATATATATTCACATTAAACCTAATAAATAACAAAAAGCAAAGTGTTAGAATCAACTCAATGATTAGAAATCAAATCTATGTATATACATACATATGTGTGTATATTCTGACTAGTGTGCCTTCTCACTAGTAGCCTTCCATATCTTCTAAAATTCATAATCATAATAGTTCTTGTATAAATATCTTTCAATAAGTGCATCCCTGTGGAATTTGTAATGAAAGTCCATTAGCTTAGCTACCATTTCTTTAATGAACTCCCTGTCTCTATCAATCCTAATTATTTTTAGGTCCTTGTTAGTAAAAACGACAAAAGTCACATGCTGTTCGGTTTGCACAATAGAGTTGTCCTTGTATCTGATAGTAATAGTTATGATTTGATTTTAATTTTAAATCTCCTGAAGTGTTTTTTACAAGATATGGAACAGTTTCTGGCTAATGAATTTGTCTCTGAGACATAGGGGACATTTTACCTCAAACAATTAGTTCTGTGTCCACTATGCGATCTGGTGAGGCAGCTATAACTGGAGTGTCCTTGGAGACAAACAATCCACATTCACTTGTCATTATTTTTGTCTTTTCCTCGTATTTTTCTACTGCCACCGATTCATACTGTAGCCCCATGTAAACATAGATGTTGTCTTTAATTTCACTGATGAAAGCAAACTTCTAGCTAATCGTTTTTTATCCTGGGCATCTGTCCCTTTTGCAATTGTTCCAAATTTTGAAAGCAGTGATTCTTTTCATTCGCTCAATTTTCCAATTTTTATTGCTGCTTTGACCTCGTGTCATAGACTCTATGTATTCTATTTCTTCATCAGTTATGGAAATTAGCTGAAAAAATAAATTCATTAATTAGTATCGTAATAATCATTTAATCATACTCCCACACTGCACGAACCAGTTGAGTGATAGTTCCTAGTTAGACATATGGTGATTATACATGTTGTGGCACAACGTGTTTACTTAACTGTAATTGCCGGATAAAATTGCTGGTACAATTACAGAGAATATTGTATATAAAATTTTTAAATTGATAGTAAATTTTAATTAACAAAGTAGGAAAAATTAATATAGCTATATTTCAACTTCTCCATTTCAACTGTTTACCTTTGCCATCACATAGAAACTGTAATGCCATCAAGCCTAAGGTAATCATGGTCAAGGACAAGGGCATGCGGATTGCAGGGGGAAACACTGCATGACAGGCATGGAAATTCCTCCAAATGTAGCCTTTAATGATAAATGTTGATTCTACAGGTAAACTGTACACCGGTACAAGTGAAACATGATCATCAATTATAATTTGTTATAAAATAATTTGTTGCTGGAATTGTATGTCAAAAATACACATTTACCTGATAATTTATACATTGATCCTGAATTGAGTTTCATTGCTTGCCCTGGTCTTGTTTCGATCTTGGGTCGTACTTCAATACCGCTGGTGTGGAGTTTTTGCGTGGTACATTAATTCCACTTTCAATTTCAAGGGTGTACCCCTTATGTGGCTTGGCATGATGAAAGGTTTGTAATACCTAGAATTAAATATTTCACAAATCTTGTAACATATTTACTAGTCTAGTAGCATACTCGAAAGTTCTCTGATATACATGGTTGGAAGAAAATAATGACAAAAAAACATACGAATGTTACCAACCTGGGTACATTCGTTACTTAGTTATGACAACATCATCTTCAAGCAATTTCAGCAGGGCTGTACAAAACTAATGAGACATGTTTACAGTGTGCCCCAGGGCCTTGACCTGCTCCACATTCACACTGAGCCTCATTTGTTACACCATCCCCATCTACCAGAATATCCACTCTATATGACACGGACTTCTTCATCTCGGCCCATACGACAGCAGTCAGGTATGTGGACTTGAGTTAGTAACTTGTGCCCACTCTAACATGTCTCAAGAACTTAAATAAATCATAAATGAAAATATGTTTATTATGTCATATTGAAAAAAAAATTCAGTATTGGTAATTTCAGAGAAAATTGCTAGAAGTATTAACAAAAAAACATGTGACATATACCTTTGTTGATAAAAATCTTTTATTTTCTCATCAAATCCTTTGTCATACCGATTTAGATATTCATCTATTCTCTTCATACTTATTTTTGGGAGCCAATCAATCATTCCAGTGTGGATATCTTTGAATTCACTAGTTTTCTGGTACACACATTTTATACTCCGGTTCAAGTGATACAACCACTTTATTAGTCCTATAAAACTCTAACCTGTTAAAATAAAATAAATATAGTAATTATTAAAAATGATGAGAAAGTTAGTGAAAATAATTAGCACGTACATGACGACGGCGATAAACAAAACTACTGATGAATATAGACCTAACGATTACGTTACGTACCTCTCACATAACTCCTGTTTTCTGCCAGAAACCTTCGCTCCGAACGTCCTCAGCTCATCTTTTAGTTCGTTTATAGTCATAGAACTAATAATGGTACTTGATGACATATTTCAGCGATCGTATAATGTATTAAAATAGATTTAAACGAACAGAAATTTCGCGGAACACACTATCAACAGTATGCTCTGCAGTAAGGTTGAATGCAGCGCCATCTAGTCTTAGACGAGTGCTTACCAGCGCCACTATTCATTGCGGTCAAAACTTGCGTATGGGTTCCCCATTATGGCAAACATATAAAATTCGAGACGACGCAAATAAGTTTCAAGACAAACACATTTACGGACGACAACTGCAACTTCATTTGAACACAACACATGTTCGAAAGTTTATAAACAAGTACAATAATCGAAGCAAATACTGGGGGGCTACAAATAGGTGGGGGGCGGCGGACATCCGGGAACTTTAGACTATTAATTTTGACCGGATGCAGATCACTGAACTAAAACTAACTTAGTTCTAGCATTGGTTCTAGTTAACTTACTTACTTAACTAACTCACTTACTAACTACTAACTTAAATAACTAACTTAGTTTTAGTTCAGTGAGGTAGATACATACACGCTAACCAAAAACGTTATTATAACGTTTATATAAACCGTTATGCCAAAGTTGTTATAACGTTTTTGTACGTTTATATAACGGTAATGTGCTAAGGCTTTTTTATAACGTTTATATAACGTTTGGTAAAACGTTTTATGTAACCGATTACATACGTCTATTGTATGGGGTCCTCGGCACGTTATGAAATAACGCTAGTTAATGTATTCACAATAACGTGATTTATAACGCGGGTTTATCTACTGAAAACGTAATTTGATGTATGTGCGCGTGCGTGAGTGCATTTATATAACTGATATTATATCTATAAAACACATATATATACTTATAATATATATAATAATTATTATATATATATATATATATCAATGGAAAACAACATCTAACAAAATCAGTGTTTACGCGAGACTGAGCATATCTACACGTTTAGTGGAATTGGTTTTGATAGACATATGTTTACGACAACTGACTGCACATACAGCTATTGGTAAATATGCCAATCGACAAAGCACCCAGTTCGAAAAAGTAAAATACGTTTAATCCAGTTCAAAAATATAACTTACAATTAAAAAACGACATGATTCTAAAAACCTATATATATATATATATATATATATATTATATATATATATTATCCTCAATCATCAACATCAAAAACCTAAAGTTGTAAACTTTATAAAGTGAAATATTCGGCTATTCTTTAATCTGCAGATACTTTTCGCACACATAAACTACAATACAGTGTTAATTTCTTGACAATACAACTTTCCAGATACAACATTATATTTATAATATTTAGTCTGCCATCACGTGATAAACGTTGATGAAAATTCCATTGGATAACGCGTCGGCAGGCTATATGAAAGAATAGTGCCCGCCTGAGCCATGCTTAGCGCGGGACGCATTGCTTATACTATAAACGGCATTGTGTATTACTTCACGAATCTCCTGCGTTGGGCAGCCACGCAGAGTTTCTCGAAATTAATGGGGTTTGTTTTTGTGTCGAGCTTTTTTACATCGAATGCCACCGGCAAATTAGGGAGATATAAAGAACGGTATATATCTAGCATGAAAAGTAAAACAGAAACACTAATTAGTATTTTCATACAGTTTATTTTGTAAAATAACACACAAATATCTACTTGTAGGTGCTAGAAATTGTGACGTAAGAGCAGTTTATACAAATTGAATTGTTCGTTTAAGAAACTTTGTCTTATTCACTTTCATATTTGCAAGGTAGATTGCAAAATCATGTGCATGCACTAAAAAACATTAATGCCTGTGTTATGGCGGGCACTATGCTCTCTAAGTGTATGCTTTGGGAAAATAGATGCCCGAAGCGAGTTGTCAGGTCGAGTATTTTCCGGGGCCTTAAAAGGGGGTACCCTGCTTCTTGGTGGACACCGTAGTGTTATGTAATATTTCAGTTAGGCCAACGTGAGCAGACCTTTCATTCGTTGCCAATTAAGTAAATTGGCTGCGGGCAAGAGTGTGAAGGAATTGGATATAAAAGCGCGACGAGGTGACGTGGCGAGGCTATGAACATTTTTTTGTGCTATGCTCCGCCATGGAAGCTTGTTGTATATTTCGTTGAACTTTATTGTAAAAATAAATTTGTATGTGGTCCACCTCATACACATTCTAGCTGGTGTACATTCTCCTGGTATACGCTCTGAGGCAATGCATGAGAGCTCTACATATATTGGTGGCAGCGTGGCGAATAGAAGAAGGAAGGAAGGGCGTGCGCAAAGGAAAGGAGAAGCAAGAAGAGAGCGTCGACTGACCAGAAGGGAGTCAATATGCGCAACACGTGGGACAGCGCCGTGAGTCCGTTTGTCGCCGGCAGACAGGGTGAGACGCGTCGACTGACGGAAAGGGAACAACGCCCCACAACACATAGGGACAGTCGCCGTGAGTCCGTTCGTCGCCAGAGACAGGGAGAGCGCTCGACTGACGAGAAGGCGAACAACGCACAACACCTGGGACAGCACGGTGAGTCCGTTCATCCGCGAGTGGGAAAGCCTTCACTCTCAACCATTGTCGGTGTTGCTGCGCGACGAACATTATGCTGTTTGGTGAAGGCAGTTGTTGCGAGATGAGCACCTAACATGGTGAACACGTATGCTTACAGTATGTGGGTTGTTACCTCTTGAGGTGTCATGTCTGGGGAGTGTGTATGTTTAGGAAATTTGCGTTAAATCTGACAAGAGCGTTGTAAACATGCGAGCAGTGAGCCACGCTGGATATCAGGCTTGTCAAGGAAAATGAGCACCTGAATATTTTGAAAGCAAAATTAAGTTGATGGCCGGGCTTCAGATTGAGCCAAGTAGAGGAGTTTGGGCGTGACCAGCTGATGAGAGATGGATATGCTCAGCTGCATCCATGTTAACAGTCAGAGGAAGGGCGGTGGCGCTTCCAAAGATGGATTAAACCTAGTCCTACGGCCGCCAGCTCGAAACGTGATGATAGAGTCGCACTAGAGGAGACGGGCGGCAATTTATGCCGTTAGTTGAGCAGCTGAGAGAAGATAGGATGTTTTAGAGGGAAAGGTGGGAAGCCGAATGTCGCCGTTTCGTGTAAGAGGAGAAGCGCAACAGCAGTTGAGAGAGAGACCGGGGATTAGACAGAATAGGCTTTATTTCCGAGTTTTGACAAGAGTATGGCTGAAATCTTCGAAGTATGTGTTACGACGGTTTTCCTGACGAGCGGGATGAAATTCCCATGTTGTTTTCGAGACAGTAAGAATATTTTTAAGCTTGTAATTGAATGCTATGAACCGTGCCTGATGCAGCATTCGTGCTGCTTATTGTCTCCCGCTGTTTGTCGAGTAAAGGGCTAGAAGTTACACATCTCGCGATGGACGTCAGCGCAGCTCACAGACTACAAACAGTTGTAAGCTTACTGCTTAATAGGAATTTATGCAGTTCACGCCGGCTTCAGGTATAAAGCCCAGGCGACAACGTATTGAGCGATTTTTTATCGCCCTAGTACGGGGCCGATTCTGTTGCCGGCCGACAAAATCGCCGAGAAATCGCCACGTGTGCGCTGCCGGCGGTCACCGATTTTGACGCCAGGAAACTCAATTCGCTGCGATAACTCAAGACATGTTTGATGTATTGTTGCCAGTCGCACCTGAACAATCGCGACGTGGTGCGCACGCACTGGCCGATGGAATCTCGGCAACAGTTTATTGGCAATTAACAATCCAATGCATGATTTGAGCACAGTGATCAAATAATTGGCAGCGCCGCTGGTCTGTGGTCTTGAACAGCAGTCACACGTAACCGTTCATTACAGTGGTATGATTCGCTGATAGACTCCGTTGAATTGGTCGCCGCGTGAGCGACACAACGCTGGCGAAGTTTTATCGAACATACCAGCCCGCATAAAAATCGAACGGTTCTGCTTCGTCAAAAAATCGCCACGTGTGCGCCGGGCTTAAGCAGCGTGTTTCCGTCCGCCAGTAAGAAGGTAGACCGAGTCAAGGAAGCTCAATTTGCTTCTAGGTTGCACCGTTTGATTCGGGGTTTTACACGAAGAGTCGTTGGAGATTGCTGGTAGCTATGGACCAGTTTGGTTCAGCTGTTAATTCGCGGATAGGCTAAAAGAGGCACGGCCGAGGGTTATTTAGCGGTCTCATAGTGTTTAGCAAAGGAAGGTGCGGCGCCTGAAATCTTGGTTTTTGCGGATAAAAATTGTCGACGTTAGCCTGATACGTTTGCTCAGAACGCAGTTGTTACTTCCCGGTAAATGCAGTCGGCTATGATTCTAACGGGTCTATAGACAAGGCATCGGAGTGAGAATGGCTGTGAATTTCAAGCGGCATTAGCAAAGAGCTTTGGGCGGTCGACGATCACGCAGTTTGCTGCAGAGCAGAAGGGGTCAACACTGGTAGTGGTGGTTAGAGGGAGAGGCTATTACACTAGGTGAAAGTGTAGTTATTGCCGATAAGCACCGGGACCCGTGGAGATTTTGTTTGAAATAAGGCCTTAGCAGGCTGAGGGACGGAGAGAAAAGAGAACCGCCTGCGTGCTTTGTTTAGTGCCTCTGTTAGAAGCTGTTAGGGAAATCTCGGGAGATTCGCAGCGAGGCTTACTCGTGATGCCAGCGAGTCACAGACAAAGAAGCGAATGAGCCATGGCTAGTAACCACCTGGTTAGCCAAAGTCACATCACCCCAGCCAGACGCTGGCATGCGCGATTGCGCTTGAGTCGCGAATCAGTCTCGTTAGAGAATGATAAGGGAGTCAAACCAATTTTCAAGAGAGCGCTCGTGCGCGCCATCCACGTTGTCGTACGTTTATGTTCATGGGTAGGCGCTGGGCTCGAGCAGATAAAATGTCTTATAGACACGGGGCGCAGGTTATGTGTCGTTAGACGGTCAGTTCCGCCTTCAATGGCATTAGCTGAGCACAGTGGGCTGACGGTTTACGCTGCAGAGGTGAGCGTCACTTGCGTCAACAGGTGCACAGACAGAGTTATAGATAATATCCCGGTATGTTGGCCAATGCCAAGAACACACTGAATCCTCTCACAGTCGTGCTGTGCCGTTAACAAAATGATAAAACTGTCAAGTGGACTAGATATGATTTTAGTCAGCGAAGAGTATATCAAGCAGTTGACTTAAGCTCGACGTATTTTCTACTCTGCTGCACGCGGGCCAAGTGCAGCATTGCGTCTTTGAGGAATGTTGAGGACCATAGGGGCGACCGCAAAGCTTGCTACAAAGCTGATTCAACTGCACAAAGCCAGACATTCACTGGAGTACAGGGCCATGGCGCATTAGTCTTCCACTGCGTAGAGACCCGGTTAGCGGGGTGAGAGAATTTGCTAAGAGTTTAGATAGACGAAAGCCTCGTATATGAGCCGCAAATATGCGAAAGATTTGCGTCGACAGACAGGAGACTTAGATTACGCAGTTTTGAACGAATGCATGGAAGCTAGCGAGACAGACGCGCAAGCGGATAAATTTGCTAGTGTTTTCTCGTTGATCTGTACCATAAACACAAAGGTGCATTGAATCAGTCCGTCACTGGACAGTTGGTGGTCCCTACACTGAATGTCGATAGGGACGGCCAGTTGTTTAAGCTGGCTCATGCATGGCGTATAGGGGCTGCGCATTTGGGCGCACGCCGGAAGACAAAAAGATAAGCGATAATGTACACCTTTCTATTGGGCCGACGATCCGCAGGCCTCGATGTCAGGACGGTAATTATACGGAGCTGGCATGCAGCTTGTCAGTCGCTGAGCCGGCGTTGACTCACATAGGCGGCACAGAGCGCGCTACCGCAGTTTACCCGATCTCACGGCCTCCGGACTATACCCTTTCAGGATGCTGAACACTGTTGATCGAGTCTAGAGACGACAGGCGGCCAAGCCTTTGAAACAGCATTACCTATAACAGAGCATACCCACAGGCCTTTACCGGGAGTGCAGGATAGATCGCGCGCAGGTAGAAAGTGGTCTGTTACACAACTAGGAACTGATTGAAACTTCATTCAGCCCTATCGCTCACCGATCGAGTAGATGAATGACAGAAGAGGACGGTACGTCGGTGGCATGTGCGTCGATTTTAGGAACGCATGACACCTACTGTACGAAGTGGCTGAATAGCCATTTCAAATGCCAGCTGTCACAACGCACGCTTTGATACCTATAGGCGCTTGAATCCAAGTTTACGCGATTTAATAACTGATTGATTGCCCTTGACGACTATGACCGAAAACGGATCAACTTATCAACGATTACCGCACTACGCTGAGGCGCAAGCCGTGCGAGTTAACGGCACATTCTTCTTACAGGCATGCTTATGTATCAGACGAACGGCTTATGGCAGTTGGATTTTAAAGCCGAGCTGAGTGCAAAACTTATATCAGAGGGATCTAGTCGAATAGGATTATTGCTTGGTCATAGCGCATACGCGTGTGGGTATATTGGACGATGATTCGCCTGTCTTCTCGCCAAACACCTGGCAAGAAACTTGGTACATCTGGGGCGTAAAGTACTCTTGGCCAAGGGCTCGGTCTCGCAAGACGTGCGAGTTTGACAAAATCAATGCTAAAAAAAATGCAGGGTTCCGCACGTAGAATCTCACTGGACGAGCGGAGAACCACGCATGAAAGAGTCAGGGAAAAATGAGAAAGAGTTGTAGTGTACGCGCTGTACATCATGTATGTGTGGTTGGGCATAATTAAACTTGACACGCTAATTTCCTGTGGATATACGCCAACCAACAGATAAAAACCCAACTTACCACATGCATAGGCGGGTGGGTGCCGCTATATTTTTAAGATATATTTTGCGTTTATTTCAACTCATGATAAGAAACTGATCACTCATGTGACACGAGCCATCGGCAGTATATATTAGTAATAGAATACTTATATAGTATGAATATATATTTAAGCCGAGATAATAAGGTATAAACACCATTAATAAATCACCCATGGTCTAACATCTAGACAGATCATTACCCGCTGACTAAAATATTAACATGATTGGACGCACTAAAATTCAGACTAAGAGATCAACAGCACGCCCCGACGCAGCCTATTAAACCTGGCTGGAACACACTGAGGGCCAAGCTTCATCAGACACACAACTTCCCGAGCCCAGCACTTCATACGACACCACAACCAGCACATCAAGAATACACCACAAAGAAACCAGACCATTATCGACAGCAAATCCTGACAGCGCCCGGAACAAATGTCTCCCTCGATTTGCCAATCGCAATTTAGCCACAGTCACGAAGCTCCAAATTGGCACGCAGTCACGAACTCGTATATTCTCGCTATAGAGGAGCACGATTCTGATTGCGAATGCGGCTGACTTCTAAAGTGTTCTGATGTATCCAGGTATGCCAGACAGCATAATGACCTGTTAAACCTGGTGCATGCGAAGTATGAGGAATTGTGGACAGAGGTTATAGATTAATCATATATTAATATGCGTAGGATGTTCATGTACCAACGAACCAAGGCGCGGAAGGTCAATTTAGACAGAAAGAGCGGCGCAGAGGACTGGGTTCAGGGCTGAGGTCTTGTTGCGTAGGGCCTGTTCGTGAACTG
>NW_014577141.1:396375-404688 GCF_000485595.1 Priapulus caudatus | reverse complement strand
AAAATAAAATTTAAAAAAACAAACACAAAACAAAAAAAATATTTAAATTATACTATATTAATATGATTAATATGACTGGTTTGCAAGCAGGGGGCCGTTTCACGAAGCGCTCGGTTGATGGGTTAAAGAGGGGTTTTAGGATATCCTTATATATAGAGTTTTTCACGAAAGCCTCGCTAAGTTTCCACGTTTCACAAACGTCTCGCTAACTCAACGACGTTGCTATTAAGGAAGAATATTAAGGACAGGTCAGGGGCAGTATACTTAGGCTATCGTACATCAAGCAACGCGCGATTTCCTGCGTGTTTTTATTGTTTTGGCAAGCTGTAGTGTAAAGTAAGAACCCGCCGAGAAGGTAACTTCTGTGTTTACGAGAATACTGTGCAAGGCCTGTGAAGGCATGACACGCAGGGGTTAAGTGTGGCTAAGAAGCTTCTTATTGTGGTAGCAGATTTTGAAGAGATGAAATGTTTCCTTGCACCTTACATGTGGCGTGCTTCGGCTGTTCGTGTATGTATGCTATGGCGGTATGTGCTATAGGTATGTATGCACTGTATCCTATGGCGCCAATACTGTATCAAAGTAAATGTAAATCTAAACCTTCAGAATTTATGTTACATTTTTGTTCAGTCAATACATCATTTGTGGTAGTTCTAGTTGCAGGAAATATGACAACCTTGCTTTAGTTTAATTATTTCTCAGGTACTTAATGGCATTTAAAAATACTTTTAACCTATTATTTTTAGTTTGCACGCTGTTGTACCTACATGTATTAAAACTAAATGACGCAAGAGATTAGCGTAGCAACTCACAGTGAGCTGGGTCGCCATTAGACTTGTAACATGATCTCTATATATAGACTATCTATAGTAGCAAGGTGTAGAGATAGGGTACATGCAGTCTAGCTATGCCGCCAGCAACATCGTTACAGCTGAATTTTAAGGACCGTCTAACAACGCACCGGCATAAGTTTCGTGAAACACTTTAACGAGGGACGTTTAGGACAGCGTTAGGCTCTCGTACAAGAATTCTAAGGATATCCTTAAGATGGCGTTTTTACGATAGCTTCGTGAAACGGCCCCCTGATTATAAACAAGTTCAGACCTTCATCCAGTGGAACAGGCATATAAAAACAGTATAATATCTTACTAATGCAAGTCAAATAATACATGTAATTCATTTACTTCATACATGTATGAGGAAAAAATTAAACACGAGTTGTTAGAAGACAACGTACGTAGCTCGCCGTGGGGATATAACAATTTATAAACGGCATCAATCAGTATATACATGCACATAAAAATTCCAAAACTTTGTGAGTTATGGGCAGTATTAAAGTTTTTCTAAGTTTGATTAAAGTTTTCTTCACGTGTGACCCCTTCCGAGGTCAAATCACATGATGTAAGCATGTTGGTGGGGTAGACAACCGCCCAAGGAAGCTATGTTCCAAGTATGAATAGGTTCAAAACTTTGCAAGTTGCACCAACTGAAAACTTTAAACAACTGTCCACAGACGACGACACCGGGGGTATAGCATTAGCTCTCCAGGACTCTGTCCCGGCGAACTAACAAGCAAAAGCGTAGCAATTTGAAGAATTATTTATCCACCCATACTCTCTGATGACACTTACCACAGATGATTTTAAACAGCCGCGATTTGGCGAAAGCTATTTTTGCGCACTTTCCCTTCAGATTCATCTTTGCCATAATCTTATTACTCAGGGAGCTGAAAATAGACATATATAGATAGATAGATAGATATGTGTGAATCAATAGATATACAGACAGAAAGACAGATGAAGATAGGCAGACAGAGTACATGTTTAAAATGTTTTAAATAGATACTACTAAATGCAAATAATTTGGTAAAATGATTTAATTTAATTTAATAAAATTTAAAGCTTCAAACAGTGTTTAAGTTCAGTACGGACACAAAATGATAGGTCGCTTGTCGGATAAGACAGAGGGTCGTTTAATTGAGGTATAATATATATAGTGAAATGCTTTGGGAGGAAAAATCAAGGTCAGATAAGACAGGAAGTCGCTAAATTCAGACGGTCACTCAGGCAGGTTAGACTGTACTTACGCAGACATGGACTTTTTTATCATGTCTGTTGCATCCACTCCCCCAAGCCTTCTGAAATACCTTTTCTGAAATGACAAGATTGCTTTCATAAAAATCTCAACAACACTGTGATATCAAGAAGTAGTTTAGACCATTTTGTTCTCAACAACTATCAGTTTTATGAATAAATACATGCAACTACTAAAAGTACAAAAAAAGTACAAAGCATCTATTCACATTAAATAAATATGAATGTAAATCCTAATACAATATTGGAGTCTGAATTACTTGATACATAAATACCAATACACTCTCCTTTCTATTTATTCAAATCCAAGATATTACATGTACATGATCGTTCATCCTTTAAGACTTACTAGGGTTGCTCTTTCCATCTCATCGTCCAACCTTTCCTCTAGTATGTCAAACTCCTCCTCCGTGTCGACAGGGGTTGGTGGGGTTGCTGATCCATCAGGGGCAATGTCCAGCAGCATGGTGTCCCTGATGGAAAGCAGCAGCTTGATCACACCTTTCTGGAATTCTGAAGAACAAAAGATATATATATATATATTACATGTATATTCTGCTTAAATGATAACAAATTTACTATTTACTAGAATATACAAAACAATTTTTTGCAATTGAGCCAAGATTCATGGATATATTATAAAGATACACATTTTAATTTCAACTGTTTTTTTTCTCTCGAGTATGTTAATATTTGCGGTGGAAAGGTTAGAACTCAAAACAAACAAGGTACAAGTCTCAAAACGGTGTTTCGGATGTTATTGAATAAAAAAATTTCAATTTTCATATTCGGATTTCAGTTATGTGAAAAATATAATCAAGAATTTGCTTACTCAACACACTCGGCACATACACAGGCAATTGAAATTGTGACTCTCTCTCTGATACCATTATTCTGGGGTTATTCGAAGAGAATTTGAGGTATGCATGCTACTTACTCGCTTCTGGAAGAGGGTATCTGTCGTCAGCAGAGCAAAATCTTTTTGTTGAAGGCCGTGAACTTTCAGATGCCTCTCTGGACCTTTTTCGAGCAGGAGTCTCCCCTCCAATCCCTGACTTGCTACACCTATCCTCTAATAGTCCTCCCCTGCGTGCTGAACCACTACTAGACAATCTGTCCCTATCTACACTCCTCTCTCTCTGTCCTGCATGTGAGGTTGAACTAGCAGGGGTTCTAACCCTATCTACACTGCTGTTTCTGCATCCTGAGCCACTAAATGTTAAACAAGTGCCGCGGAGCGACAGCGCTCATCTAACGTCTACTGCGGTACGTGACTCTGTGGTGGAGTGGTGGGATTCTATTAAACCCTGTTAGTCCCAAATGTGTTCACATACGCGCCGAAACAGTGGACGGCACAGGGATGGTATCAGGAACCTTCTCAAAGGAATAAGAGATTGTGCTTCTTCTCATTGATCGCATCTGGACGATCGATCGCCTCGCGAAGTACACATCAGCGAGCGAGCGTTTCATTTATAGCAATAACGGCCAGATGTAGTGTTGCACAATACGTACGCTGCAAACGTAATGTCTAGACGCATTGTCTGGCTTGCTTTATACAATGTATAACATAATTGTCATTTGTAATTCGCCAGCCAGTTACCGTATAGCTGCCATATCGCCAGCCAGATATGAAATAGTAAGGATATGCCTTTCAAAATGATGTCTATACTTATGTTCCGAATTAATAATCGATAAAATATGATCGAAAAAGGCTTTCGCGATTAATCCGATTAATCGTTCCATAAGCAGAAAATTCCAGTCAGATTCCCAACACTAGTTGTAATCGGTTAACGCTTAAACTGATTCGAGTAATCAATTAATAATCGTTTGGTACGTTCGAGTACTGTACGTAGTTGGTATAGACAAACAAGTAGTTTGATATAGCAATGTACACCAGGACATACATGTAATCTACATGTAATAATCAAGACATTTACATAAACAATATTTATTAAACATATTTACTGTTCATTAAACATATTTACATTGCTTATTTCGACAATTATTTCATTTTGAGCACTGGCAGAAAATGTTAGAAACCTGTCGAGAAAACACTGTTGTCGAGTTATAATCGAATAAATACAAAGCCTGTGCATGTATATGTTTTTGCATTGCATGTAAGACAATTTGTATAGTAACAGTTACATGAAAATATTAGATCAATATACATTTTTGTATTAATTTTCATAGAAGAAAATGGTGTTTGGGCTAGGGCATGTCCATGGCTGGAGATGATAAGGAGATGGACTGATGTGTTGCAGCATCTCTGTTGATAAAAAGGGAAAATTTGTATACTAGGCCCAATGATGGAGTCACGAAGGCGCCATAAAAACACAAACAGTATGGCCAAGAATTCATGGTTTAATAAATTTCTTTTTACAAAATTAAAATACAGTCTGGTAATGTATACAGATGGTAGAACCAAATTGTGGCTGTTCTCTAGAGCATGTTTTCTGTACTTGACAATAATTGTTGACCGACGTACAGAGGTTTTGAAAAAACTTCTATCCAACTTGTCCTGATGGCCTATTAATTAAGAAATCAACCTCGCATCTATTCATTTACCATTTGCTCTCGTTAAATCTTCTTCTGGACGCATGCAATGTACTCAATGAACAGCATACATGTGTGATTTCTGGTCAGAAGCTTCTTACTTAATATTTTTGTTTGAACAGTGAAATCTGATCTACCATGATGATGGCATCAAAATAACAGAGGCGCATTTCACACGTTAAAATGGTACCCGAAATGATGAAGTTCTGTGTGGATGGCAAAGAAATCCAAAATAAAATTGTCACTTGCGCTGGACAATGAAGCTTAGTATAGGGACTAAGTTGGATAAGTGGTTATTTCAAACACCATCAGATACTTCTGGTGGCGCAGTAAAATCAACATTTCTGTTTATTAATTTTGCATTTAAAGTTACGCCGACCCTGATATTACATGTATTTTTTAGTAAGCGAGATAGTCCAGTTTAACCCATGTAATTTTTGGGCTCAATAAAACACTTCATACTACAGTGTACATTGTATGCATATGATCCAAATGTAGTATATGCTGTGTGGTGAAAGTAATATCATTAAATATGACCACTGCACTCTTGATATATTTGGCCTGTCCACGCTGTGAAGCAATGGTGACAAGTTTCTGAATACATGTAAGATACACCCTATAGTATATAAGTTGCATGTTTTATTTTATTTTGTAATGTTAAGAAGACGAAAAAAGGAGTCGTAAAATTTATGATCACCACGCAACAACGAGACTGAGCGCTGAGGCCAAGGCTCTGAGGAAGAGTGTGGTAACAGAATCCTTTGAGAAAGGAGAAAGATGAAAAAGAAATCTATCCAGGTTATCAATTGGGTATGTTACATGGTTATCATTTATAGCATGTTTTATTAAGTAGCACTATCCGGAAGTATTGGAAAGGGCATGCTCATGAAACATGTATGTTTAAACATACGCTTTTAAACTGGCTTTTCGGGTTTTTCAGTAGGTGTGTAATCGCATCATTCTGCATTTGTGTAGTTACGACTTAAGTTTTAATTTATATTTTTCTAGCAGCACTCGAATAACGCACTGCAGTATACATGTAGCATACATACATGTATGTGATCAATTTATTAATGTTGGATTTATTTATTTATATCAAGAGTAGATAATAACACATTAATCACACATTAATCACACGTGTTATTATCTACTCTTGTTTATATTCAAACCAATTATTATGACATACACAATTTCTGCATGTTTTTATTTTTATTTTTTTGTATTCAGGTGATGTATCTTTTAGTGAAGATATAGAAAAGACAAAAGGCAAGTTTCATGATGAACAGGTACTGAAGAGTGATTAATAATTTACAGTAGTAACTTGCTACATTCCAAATCAAGTAGTTCAGATATTTGCTCATAGCACAGTAAATTTTGTAATAAACGTCCTTATGACCTACCACTCATTGATGGTTATCAGAACTAGGTCAACTTGAATGAAGTGGCTCGCCTTATAAGGTAATGGTATAAATAACTTATACAAACAGTCATGATTTTCTGAGTGGATCTTTTCTCGTCAATGTGCCCGAAATAGGGATATAATTGTTTTTATATTCTATATAAAATTTATAGAATATAAAAAATATATATGCCCTATTTTCGGGAACTTGACCAGAAAAGACACTCAGAAGTCATGACTGTTTGTATATAGTTATTATACATTACATACTCATACATACAATGTACAATACATTATGTATACATACCGATTTTATTAAGGCAACAATCTCATTACTGTCACAGGAAGCATGTGTACCGGTAGGGTTTATTAATTAGTCAAAGCTATGAAAGAAAGACCAAACCAGTGTAAAATATAGATATCCCAGGGCTGAGGATTTGGATCAGTTTGATGAATAAATGCCTCGGTCAAATTTGTTTGATACATTGATATGAATGAATGTTAAACATATGGCGTGTATTTCATGGTATACATATAAATATGCAGAAGAAATAATTGATCTCTCCACTTAGTTTAAATCAAATGAAACTAGAATGTGAATTTTTAAAAAGTGAATCACCCATTGGCATATATATTGAAGAAATGCATCACATTAAATTGCATTACCTCACATGAGAAATCAAATACGTAGGCCCTACAATATTTGCTTTTAACAGAATGAGGTATCCCTCGCATGGCGGTTCCAACAAAAGTTATAATGCACTGCGCCAGAATTCAGATATAGAGGGGAAGAGTATATAGCGCTAGAGGACAGGAAGTAGTGTGAGTGTTAGAGCTAGCGTAGGGAGACCGCACCTAATTGGTACGATGTAGTTCAGGGAAAGCAGGGACTGGTCCAAATTCTTAGGAGTGAGATAAATGGAATAAATCAACTTCGGTGGTAGTTCGGGACACCAGGACTCAGTCAAAATCAGAAGTGTAGAAGATAGATTTCCCAGTGCTTAGCTCAAGGTGGACGGGACATGTATAAAGTCTAGGAGTATATAGAAGGAAAAGAGTGGCATAGTGGTGGTTTCAGGTGGTGCGAGGACAGGTCAAAGTCAAAGAAGTATAGGAAAAGATAGAGTGCATAGCGGAGGTTCAGTGCAGGAGGGACAAGGTCATAAGTCTACGGAGTTTATAGGAAGGATAATAGTGCATAGTGGTCGTTCAAGGGCGGAGGGACAGGTCAAAAGTCTAGGAGTATATGGAAGGGCATAGTATGTGCATAGTGGTCGTTCAGGGCGGAGGGATAGGTGAAAAGTCTAGGTAGTAATAATTGGAAGGGATAGAGTGCATAGTGGTGGTTGCAGGCGGCGGCAGGACAGGTCAAAGTCTAGAGGAGTAGTAGAAAGGAGATATAGTGCAATAGTGGGTGGTTCAGGGCGTGACAGTGTATATAGTATTTAACACACATACGACGGCAGGGAGACTCAGAAAAGTTTTCGATAGTTTTATGCTCATTCTGACATAGTCAGATGCAGCTTGTAGAATCGCATGATCGTCTGTTCCCGTGCGTCGCGTGCCGTCAACAGGTTGGGCATCAAATCTTAACACGCTCGACGTAGCGGTCACACGATATCGGGACGTGGGGGTGGTATCGAAAACGAGTTGGAATGTCGAAGCTGGGGTCAAAGTCAAGAAGGTGAAGAGTTAAAAGAGGGCGGAAGCATCCGTCCTTAAACTTAAGGTATAGGGATGAAATGCAGAATTGCGGCACAATATCTAAACGCGCTCGACTCTAGGCTCGGTGATACCTCAAGAATTTGACTGCCGGGTTTGCTAGTAGAATCTATACATGCCTGGATGTATAAGAGCTGACAATGTCACAGTTTGAAATTTCAAAAAAAGCTATAAATTTTGTGAAGAAAGGTTATGCTCCTTATAATCCTAATAATTTCATAGTGGCATTCTGTACTGCAGTGTGTTTACCATGTAACTTATGCAACTCGATCCCGAGTGCAATGTGGTGGTGATAGTACTGTGTACGTTTTTGCTCGCGGTTAATTAGTGAACAGGTGGTGCAGGCTTCCTCTAGTTTCGGCCTGTAGGCTTGCGTAGGTAAATGGAATGAGTGCTTACCTATTCTGTCTTGCAAATCAGTTTGTTGCTACAACTTTACGATGGGAGCCTTCCATCGTTTAATCTTAAGCAGTACTTTTTTTAAACGTAATGGCGCCATCATCGTGGCAACTTTCATAACGATTCCCAACAAACATTCCTTTTGGG
>NW_014577141.1:391039-396365 GCF_000485595.1 Priapulus caudatus | reverse complement strand
CATGTACATATGTACATGTAATGAGCAATGAATTAGATGGCTGTGAACACGTGTTAGTAATTAAGTTAGGTATTGGTTGTTTGCCTTGAATTCCTTCAACCATTCCAGGGTTCTCCAAGAGCACTTATAGCCTGGCGGCCCGCCAGGCTATCGTCGAGCCCCGCCATCCTAAAATGCACCCGCCACTCTAAATATCATAGCCCCCGGACCTCCCTAGCACGCAAACCGCCTTCGGCGATTTGCAACTAGGATCGTAAAGGCAGCACCCCCATGCTATAATGAAAAAGCTTGGAGAACCCTGCATTCCAAAGAGTGATACATGCATATAAACTATTAAATAAATTCCACAAATAGTAAGGATATGCCTTTCAAAATGATGTCTGCTTATATTGCCGATTATAATCGATAATTGATCGAAGAGGCTTTCGATTATCCGTTAATCGTTTATGAAAATTCAGTCCCGATTCCCAACACTAGTTGTAATCGGTTAAGCCAAACTGATCGACTAATCAATTATTAATCAGTTTGGTACGTTTTCGAGTACTGTAGTTAATTGGTAGAAAAACAAGTATAGTTTGATAGCAATGTACACCAGGACATACATGTAATCTACATGTAATAATCAAGACATTTACATAAACAATATTTATTGTAAATTTTATTGTAAATATGTTTATTAAACATATTTACATTGCTTATTTCGAGTCCGACAAAGCGACAATTATTCATTTTCACGCTGGCAGAAATGTAGAAATTATTAACCTATTCGAGAAACACTTTGTCGAGTTATATCGAATGTGCATGTATGTTTTGCATGCGCATGTAGAACAATTTGGTATAGTACAGTCACATGAATATTACAATGTACATTTTTGTATTATTTTCAGGTAGAAAATGGCTGTTTGGGCTAGGGCTTGTCTGGCTGGAGGAGGATAATGAGATGGAGGATTGTGTTGCCATCCTGTTGATTAAGGGCAATTTTGTTTATACTGGCCCAATGAGGGATCAGTTACAAGGCCCATGAAAACACAGCAGTTGCCAGAGAATTCATGTTAATGTTTCCTCTTTTGAAAATTAAAATACAGTCCTGGTATGTATACAATCGATGGGTAGAAACAAACTGCTGCTCTTCTCTTAGAGCATGTTTTCTGTACTTCATGTACATATGTACATGACTTAGAGATAGACTGCCTGAGACTGGGTCACTAAAAAATACTTCATTTAGGACTATATCAAACTGTTAATGTCACTATACCAACATAACTCAACCTGTAATACAAGGAAACGATTAATCGATTGTTAAATTTCATAATCGCTTTGGATGTCATAATCGATCGATTTTCGATTATAATCGATCATCGACCCATCACTAATTACACCCGATGATCGATTATGAAATTTCAGCCAATTCCCAACACTGCTGAACAAGCGTTGAATGAGTCAACATGTCTCCAGATCAATAATATATACATATACTAGGGTTCCTGCTGGCCTCTGACATTTTTTCGCCGTCTTTAGCCAATTTTTTTTTTCGCCAAACCAAATCTTTTGATCTGACCCCAATATAATTATATATAGGTGGCCTATATATACACAATTTCAAGTATATAGGCCTACAGTTCCTAGATAAATATCCATACGGGTTTTCTACTATTGTATCTGTACTCTATTTTTTGGTAATTAAGATTAAATTACATAAATTATTTTATATTGTATCACAGGGAAATTAAAGTATATACTTGAAAACGTCCATGTGCTGGTTGAATTCGTTATTAAAATGGCGGCAATCATGATATTTGTCCTGATAAATAAATCTATACAAATAAAACGTAATGACAACCAGACTTAACTAATTACATGTAGGTTAAGTTGGGTGAGCATCCATATGCCTGGACATCAACATGCACATGCAGACTTTCAATGTTTCTCGGCACCATGCAGCATTGGCATTAGAACAAAGCTATCCCCATATGGCAAACACACAGCTTTATTTTTCAGGTCCTTTCCTTCAATCAATTTTCGTCTGGCGTGTCTTTGACCGTTTTTGAGAAGAGCAATGTTGATCAGCTTGGAGTCGCAAGGTGTGTTGAAGAAGCTGTCCAAATGCTCCAAATTGTATGTCTCACAAACACACATATGATCTGGTCGTTTTTCTTTCACAAATACGAAGCTTTCCCCAACCAGAAAACAACTGTCCTTCTTCTTCGTTGACACGACTGTCCGGTGCAGTACTGTCGAAATGCCAATTCTGGCATTATCCATCTCAGTAATCCGTTTTGACAGTTGAGCAATCGGGTTCTTAGCATTCCTAACATTTTTTTTTAGTTTACGAAGATGGTTCTCAAATGGGAAAGCAGAAATTTGGTTCAAAGAACTTCCAAAATGTCTCACATCATCGGCTAAGTGAGTGAGACTGTGTATATTGTATGATGGAAAGATGCGAGTGTACAACTGGCTAGATCTTTTATAGAAGTAAACAAGTAACTGTTCTGCATAGTTGGTGTATGCAAGGCGAGCAGTGTCATCATAATTCAGCAGTATGGACATGGCTACGGCCAGAGAGAGAAAATGGTCATAGATTTCGTCTTCTACAACACCGCGGAGTACTACAGGCCCAGTATACAACAGAAATTGTCTATACTCAGTGGCCTTCCACTTGTCCATATCCTTCAAAGATCTTGGTTGTCTTGCAAACTCACGAGGCAATTTTCCTTTCAAGTTTACCAATCTAGCAGATATTTCACCGATCTGTCTCTGTGAAAGCTTACATTCTCTTGGACCTTGCTTCAGGAATGTCAGTAGTCTCTTCATCACACCAAGACAAACTAAATGCATATAATCCAATGCAAATATTTTTACACATGGCAAGGCAGCAGTGACAAGTGGTGACTGCCCAACTTGGTGAGAAGTGTAGGTTTGCCTGCTGAAGCTTTCATCAGATCTTTTAAATATTTCTTCATTTTGTACATAATTGAATGTAACTCTGTTGCTGATATATTGTCCTTCAATAGTGCACCGCTCACAACTAAAGTAAGCATTATGTCCTTTGATACATTTCACAAATGCTCTTGCTGGAGCATCGCATATAAAGGCATTCACTTTGATGTGGTAAGTCTCATTTTGAAATGAAATCCCATCCCGCTGAAGATTAGTTAGCTCTTCAATAAAGTCCGCCAAGTAATCAGCAACAGAGCTTGGCTTTGTATTGCCGCAAAACAAAGCAACAATAAAGGGTTCAAATTTTCGTACATTACAAAGAATGGGCCACATCTGAACATTGGATGACTTGAACAAAGGCACACCATCTATGTTAAAATTCAAACAAATGTCCTTCTCTCTGGCAAATGCATTTGGGTACTGCGCCAAGACTTTCAAAAGTCCAGATTCAAGACCAAAATACATGTAGTAACCACCACACAACTGGCTGGATTCTACTCGCCGAGGTGTCTGTAACAGTGTTCTTGAATCTTTGGGGAGTCTATGACCGTGCTTTCGCAACACAGACAGAAGTTGGTCAACACATGTTCGAGTTGATCCATTTTTGACTGCCCATTTTGCCAAATCACTCCGTAGGTCAGTATCAGCTATTTCATCCGTAGAGTCACCACTGTACATGTCTGCATCACTTTCACTGAAACTATCCTCCTGGCTAGAACCGTTGTCAACAGATTCTTCATCCATGCTTCTCTGTGCGTGCAGTTCATCAGAATCAGGCCCAGTTTCGTGTACATCGTCATTGCCTGTAGCCCCCAAGGTACATACATCCTGTACAGAAACAGTTGAATCCCCAACCAAATGTTCATTATCATCTGAATCACTAGACAATGTCATAGCATGCAACTCGGCGTTGTGTCTTCTCCACTGCCGCTGGTAAGACATCTGTTAGTAAAAAAAGATAACTACATGTACATATATGTAAGGGTTGCCACGATGGTAAGGGTGGTATTTGCAATATCTCACCTTCAAATTTAAAATTCCACCCTAACTCAGAGCACAGGGTCGGAATTTTACTACATATAATTATTATTGTATAAAAATTGACCACATCAAATCCTGATGTGAGTTGTCATTGAGTAGGAATCCCCGCACCCTATCAAATTGTTCTGGGCTAACTGACATTACCCACTGTAGAAACTTAGTCGATTGGTAGGGAAATGTATAGTCATGTACATGTACATGTTTATATTGGTGGGGGTTAGTAAATTTTCGAGGCATATCATGAGTGAACCAGAGTAAACTATAGTTACACATATATACATATTAAACATATATACCACTAGGTGCATCTCTAAACAACTAAGTGTACTGCGGTTAGTGCATTGTATCAATCAACTTACATCAATTTATTAACTAAATACATCTAGAGGATACCTCAATCAATATGAAAAGCTTTTTTAGATATAAGGTAATTATAAAGAGACCGGTTCGTTGTAAAACCTGGGGACCGCGTGAGATAAAATGTACCAATGTTTTATGAATTTGTAGGAGACTGACAGAAAGTGGAAAAATGAATTTCGTCCGCCGTCTGTGAGTAACGATCTTACATGTCCATGACAAATTTCACACAAAAAAACAGGAAAAACACTGATACAGTAGGAT
Source organism: Priapulus caudatus (assembly GCF_000485595.1). NCBI lineage: Eukaryota > Metazoa > Priapulida > Priapulimorpha > Priapulimorphida > Priapulidae > Priapulus > Priapulus caudatus. The sequence continues at coordinate 391,766 of NW_014577141.1, read as the reverse complement.
GCATGTATTGTATATAGCCTCCCAAATTTTAAAACTTATTATTCTTATTTTTAAATAAGAAAGGATGCAAACGGAGCAAACACACCCTAATATAACTGAAAGGGTGTGGAAAATGTAAATATTATATATTTTGTAAGAAAATGTTAACAATATAGATGATCACATAAAAGGGGCACTTAATTGGTGTGTTAAAGTTACCGCCCCCGTTTCTTGTCAGGAAAAAAATGGCAATTAACGGACATACTGGTATAAACAAGCTTCGCTCCCTTCCTCGAATCATAACTCGCAAACGATACATTTGTTTTCAAAGATACTTCACAGAAATACTCTCTGATATCTCTTGACGGCTAAATATTAGGAATTTTGAACCCGCATGGCCGCTATTTTCCAAACCGATCGCTTAAACTGAGCGGACGGTTGATCGTAAAACTGCGGTCTATTTGAAATATTGTGCGTTCCTCGAACAATTATAGCGATCTAAAAGTCAATCAGTCAATAATTTTGGTATGGAAATAATCATTATATACCCAGGAGGGCAAATCAGACACTTATTTCACCCCACACTACACCCCCTGTGCGTAATTTTAAAGATCGGTACCACCTTATATGTATAATGTATATTATATATTAAGTTGCGCAGCATCGTCTGGCTAATAATAATATTATAGTCAGCAGGGCCGTAGGCTGAGAAAATTCTTAAGGGGGGGTGGGCAGTGGCGAATCCAGG
>NW_014577141.1:388570-391029 GCF_000485595.1 Priapulus caudatus | reverse complement strand
GTGTACGTGCGTGTATCTGCGTGTACGTGCGTGTACCCGCGTGTACCCGTGTGTACGTGCGTGTATCTGCGTGTACGTGCGTGTACCCGCGTGTACGTGCGTGTACGTGCGTGTATCTGCGTGTACGTGCGTGTACCCGCGTGTACCCGCGTGTACGTGCGTGTATCTGCGTGTACGTGCGTGTACCCGCGTGTACCCGCGTGTACGTGCGTGTATCTGCGTGTACGTGCGTGTATCTCCGTGTACCCGCGTGTACGTGCGTGTATCTGCGTGTACGTGTACGTGCGTGTATCTGCGTGTCCGTGCGTGTACCTACGTGTACGTGCGTGTACTTGCGTGTACGTGCGTGTATCTCCGTGTACCCACGTGTACGTGCGTTTATCTCCGTGTACGTGTACGTGCGTGTATCTGCGTGTACGTGCGTGTATCTGCGTGTACGTGCGTGTACCCGCGTGTACGTGTGTGTACCTTCGTGTACCCGCGTGTACGTGCGTGTACCCGCGTGTACGTGCGTGTATCTCCGTGTACCTGCGTGTACGTGCTTGTATCTGCGTGTACGTGTACGTGCGTGTATCTGCGCGTATCTGCGTGTACGTGCGTGTACCCGCGTGTACCTGCGTGTACGTGCGTGTACCTGCGTGTACGTGCGTGTATCTCCGTGTACCCGCGTGTACGTACGTGTGTCTGCGTGTACGTGCGTGTACCCGCGTGTACGTGCGTGTACTTTCTCTGTGCGTGCCTGCCTGAGCAGCCATTGTTTACAAAATTGCCTAGCTTAGCCTCGATGACCCGTGGTCGTGCGATGACCCCAGGTCATGAATAATAATGAAGAAGGGTCTATAGCCGGCCGAGCCGTCTGCAGGAAAAGTGCTAGCGAAATGCTATGCATATAGCCTCGTTGCGCCATCTATCGCACGCCATATGTACTACATTGATGTGGGGGCCTGAACTAGTCGCTCCCACAACAAATTTTAACTCCGTTTTTTTACAGCAAACCAAGCGCGCCGAGTAGTGAACCAAGAATTACGACCATTTCTAGGAAATCTCTAGCTACGTGGGTAGTCAAACCCGTCGTGCAATTGCCAGAACTGCTCAATTCAGCAAACTTTCCAGAAACTTGCTATATAGTAAACCTGTTAAAATTGCTATTCAATGAGTGCAGCATTGTTGTGTTAGTGTGCCGCTACGCTGCGTTTTGCGCGCTTCGCGCAAGATCCGGGCTGCCAATTGTCAAGCTATTAGACGGCTAGATAACATTACACTAACGATCATCTATACACGCTAAACATTAATCATATTCAGCTAATCATATTTACCTTTATATTCTCTACATATCGCAACAAAACGCCGATTACTCCCGCAACACCAGAAACCTAGCTTTCCTTTGTTCTAAGAAAAGCCCCGCTTGTTTAATTAAAGGGCTAATGGCACTCCGACGTCGGTCGCCGTTGACTGCCAAGCTCATTTTCTTCGGCCGTTTTTATACGTTCAAACTGGAGCCGGGCAGGCTGACAGCACGTGTGCATTATACTCCTAGACTTTGACCTGTCCCTGCGCCCTGAACCACCACTATGCACTCTATCCCTTCCTATACTCCTAGACTTTGACCTGTCCCTCCACCCTGAGCTAAGCACTGGAAATCTATCTTCTACACTTATAGATTTTGACCGGTCCTGGTGTCCCAAACTACCACGAAGTGATGTATCCCTATCTACACTCCTGGATTTCAACCAGTCCCTGCTTCCTGAACTACATCTACCAATAGGTGCGGTCTCCCTGCTCACACTCACACTACTCCTGTCCTCTAGGCTTATACTCTCCCCTCTTATCTGTTCTGGCGCTGCATTGACTTTTGTTGGAACACATGGAAGGGATACCTCTTCTGTTAAAAAGCAAATATTGTACGTATGATTTCTCATGTAGAGTAATGCATTAATGTGATGCATTCTTCAATATATGCAACATTGCATATACTGAAGAATGCATCACATTAATGCATTACTCTACATGAGAAATCATTGCTTGAAAAATCAGAGATCGCTGAGAAATCAGAGATAGATTTGGGTGATCACTTTTGAAATTCACATTCTAGTTTCATTGTTAAACTAGTGGAGGATCAATTATTTTTTCTGCATATTTAATATTATACATAATATACCAAACCCAATTCTTAACATTTCTATATCAAGTAATCAAACAAATTTGACCGAGGCATTTAGCATCAAACTGATCCAAATCCTCAGCCCTGGATATTATATTTTAAACTGGTGTTGGTCTTTTCTTTCATAGCTTGACTAATTAATAAGACTACCGGTACACATGCTACCATATGACAGTAATGAGATTGTCCTTCATAGAATATAAAAAATATATATCCCTATTTCGGGCATTTGACAGGAAAAGATCACTCAAGAAATCATACTGTTTGTATAAGTTATTAATACATTACCTTAATAAGG
>NW_014577141.1:384774-385544 GCF_000485595.1 Priapulus caudatus | reverse complement strand
TATATATATATATATATTATACATTACCCCGCTCTATATAATATTAATAAGGATATCATCACAACTAGACCACAACCAATAACAATTAAACCTACCAAAACTAAAGAAACTCAGCAGCTAGCGCACATTATATAAGGAGATTCCGGCGAAGATGGTACGTGATATAAAGGCGCGTCCCATTCCGACCACAGCAAAACAACAGTGTATATAATATAGAGAGCCACATTAGAACATTTCTATATTCTCAAGCTTTGGTCAGCGAGTTGACCAGGTTTTGCCATTCAGAAACTCCGATAATAGCATTCAGGGGTGTGTCGAGGTGTCCAGAACATTAATATTGCGGGTCAAATGTTTAAACGTTTAACTTATTATTATCTCGTCATTTTTCCATAGTGTAAACCCAGCTTAATGCGACATACAGCAAACGATTTAAAACCGACCCGTTAGCTAATTAACTATTGAACTAACAATTAGCAGGCATGCAGTATAAGTGTTAATTTATCGGTATAAGGACGGTGAATAAATTTGCGCTTGGCATATAGCACGTCGTGTACCCGCTGAGAGAAGCGCGCGTATAAAAACTTCAAAATGCGCGCGTAAATGACTATATATACTACACTGGACTCAGTGCTACAATGTAAGAAGAAGTACGTGTTTTTAGTTCTCCTCACTGCTTTGCTAATTAGAAAAAAGGGAAAAAAATAATTAAGATATATATATATAGTTTCTGTCTATTGAACATATCAGGAGCGTATAATGACAAATATTTG
>NW_014577141.1:382412-383800 GCF_000485595.1 Priapulus caudatus | reverse complement strand
ATCCAGGCGGCAGCGTATCAATGGACAAATGATCGCGTGGTCCCCTAGTGTATACGAAGATTTGGCTATGTAGTACTTATAATTCAGCTTCATAATATATTATATATATAACATACTATAGTCATATAATATATTTTTATATATTTATATATAGTATATTGTATATATATATATATATATATACAAGTATTTGTCATTATACGCTCCTGAATATATATATATGTTGCAGAAATCAGATTATATGTATAGATGTATATAATTATGTCTCCGCGATGACAGATTATATCTCATACATATAATCAGATTTCTACGTACAAACCGTACGCTGGGGGAGGGGGTCAATGCCCGCCGTGCGCCGTCAAATTACTCAACGAAAATCCGCCGCACACGTGAGTAAAATGACGCATGAGTCAAATTACTCAACGAAAATCCGCCGCACACGTGAGTAAAATGACGCATGCGTCAAATTACTCAACGAAAATCCGCCGCACACGTGAGTAAAATGACTCATGCGTCATTTTACTTGAGTAAAATAAGTCACGTGTGCGCCGGGCTGTACGCTACAGCTACGCGACGTATAATATCGCGACCATAAGCCAACGTTGTAGTTCCTGGATCCTTATAACCTAGCTCACTCCCAACCGGCTTCTCCCCCACGCTATTGTTAATTGTGAGCATGCACACAAAAAGATCATTTTCTGTCGTGTATATTTTTGAATACGGAATGGTGATTTAATTCAAACGCTCAACACTTTTTTCCAGTCAAGTATCTATTTTGTTCTGATTTTACAACCGGAAATCGTATAAAATATTTCCCATGCGATAATATTGAAAATTAATTTCTGCAAGTATATAGGAACATAGACACTGAATTTATGTGTGTTCCACTGTACAATGTACCAGGAATGCATATGTATTTTTGAAAATTATAACTGAAAACTTACAAAACTGAACTTTTTTTATCTTGGTTAAATTTTATGTCCTCTCTACTGTCCATATGAAATAGTGTGCGGTGGTTGAATCCAAGTTGTTTTCAAGACGTTGATTCAACATACAATAATCGACATACTTTCGACATTAAAATTTCAACGTTGTTTCAACGTTGACTTAGCAACTCTTTTTCAACTTTTGACTAAATGTTGTTATCACAACGTTGATTCAACGTACAACATTCAACGTTGAAATTTCAACGTTGTTTCAACGTTGACTTAGCAACTCTTTTTCAACTTTTGACTAAATGTTGTTATCACAACGTTGATTCAACGTACAACATTCAACGTTGAAATTTCAACGTTGTTTCAACGTTGACTTAGCAACTCTTTTTCAACTTTTGACTAAATGTTGTTATCACAACGTTGATTCAACGTACAACATTCAACGTTGAAATT
>NW_014577141.1:381002-382012 GCF_000485595.1 Priapulus caudatus | reverse complement strand
GATCAACTGCACATCATATGTCTCCATTGCTTCCTACTGCGAAGTTTCTCTCCCTGATTGAACTCTACGGGGGGTAATGCTGAGTCCCGTCTACCCATCAGCAACATGTTCGGTGTTATTGAATCAACGTCAGCGACATCTGACGACGCATAACCTAAAGGTTTTGAATTCATCAAACCTTCTACCTCACAAAGCACTGTCTGCAGCAAGACTTCTGTTACGACCCTATCCTTTAAGCAGCACATGATTGCATGCTTGACCGATCTGACTTCTCTCCCCCAGAAGCTTCCAAAGTGTGGAGCACCTAGCGGAATGAACTTAAATTCCACCTGCTGCCTTGCCAACTTCCCTTGAAGCTCTGTGCTCATCAGCACAAAACACTCCGATAACTCAGATTCCGCCCCTACAAAATTTGTCCCACAGTCAGACCATAACTCCTTAGGCAGACCCTTCCTAGCAACGAATCTCCTGAAAGCCATCAGGAATGCGTCACTAGACATACTGTCCAACAACTCCAAATGCAAAGCCTTCGTCGTCATGCATTTGAAGATTACGCCCCGCCTTTTCTCTCTTGACCTCCTTACTTTAACCATCATATTGGACCCCAGCAGTCCATGCCTGTACTATAAAACGGTGACAAGCCTACTCTCAACCTTGCTTCAGGGAGATCAGCCATCCTGGGCACTTCTGACTTTCTTCGCCATCGCCGTCACTCCGGACATGACCAGAGAACAGCCTTTACAGCACTCAAGCCCTTCAGGACCCAATATCTCCTTCTGATGTAAGCAAAAACTCTTTGGCAGCCTGCGCTATCGTTGAAAACATCGCTATCAATCCGCTTTATCAACAACTTTGATATATGATGGCCAGGATCTAACACAATAGGATGAACGTCAACACCCTCAATACCTTGAGCCTTTCTCAAGCGCCCACCTACTCGAATCAATCGCATCTCTTTGTCAAACTCAGGAGCTAAATTGCTCAGTTTACTGCTTCCGGCCACGGTCTTT
>NW_014577141.1:372929-374432 GCF_000485595.1 Priapulus caudatus | reverse complement strand
CTGATTTCGTTACGAAATCAATGATTTCGTAACGAAATCAGTCATGCGACACTTGGCGCCCCATAGGCTGACAGCACGTGTGCATGGTAAAACCTGATCTACATGCTTCACTTCGCTCGCAGCATCGCCCCACGATTCCCAGCTATGCTAATGTATGGCAAATGGCGCTGCGACGTCGGTCGCAGTTGACTGCTCAGATAATAATCTTCGGAATCTCCCAGCGAGCCACACCGCATCGCCGAGGGCGCAAAAGTGCGCAAGAGTCGTTAGTAGCTGCCTTTTGTTTTAAGTTAGGCGGGTTATACATTCTGTTTGCTGGCAACAGAATGGAGAATCGTGTCGTACGTTTTAGTCTGTATCTCCGGATTGCAGGTGTATACGAGGAAACGATTTTGCACGATGCTAGGCGAATGTACTGTGTACGATTTGAGCTCAAGTTGGTTGAGTTACGCGTAGTAAATCGTAGGTATTCTAAGGCTAGTAAATGACGAATTTCCCTTGTTTATTGAAGTTCCACTCCTTCCCTATTATCTACTTCTGATATCTATATATGTAATATCATCTGTTAATCATAGTCATAAAGGTTTTTGCATAAATGTTCTGCGACTGTAAAATATAGAACTAAAAGAACAGTTTAGTACATCTATAGGCAGTATAGGTTATTTAATTACCTTCAACTGCCTCACTAAGTTGTAACACTATACATACCTCCACCCCACTGCTTTCTAGTTCAGCAGTCAGCTTCTCTTCAGCTGGAGCATTAGAGTTCAGAAGTTTCCCATGCGAGGCAACTCCAGTCTGTTCCAAAAGAGAGCACGCCAGCTGTAGCCGTTATGACGCGCACGAGAGAGTACGAGATTCTACGAGAGACTCGCGCTCTCTGCTACGTGTGTTTGGAAGTGTGAGCTGTGTTTGAGGATGGCTCCTCAGAACAATAAATAGTATATCAACAAACAACATGCGTTGATCCATATTATTACATGGTGGCAGCGGTGGGATTCGAACCCACGCCTCCGAAGAGACTAAACAAATCTAAGTCACGCGATCGAAGGTCACTACGCCGTGACCGTGGCCGCAGTAAAAGCCCGAGTAGGGTGAACTCTAACGTTCATTTAGTAAGTCAGCAGTCACAATCAGAATATGAATCTGAGAACGTAGGACAGGCATTCGATCGCATGAAGTTTTCGAGTGTTGGTGTAGGCGCACAGCCAAGCCACATTGGAGTAAATAGAGATGAAATTTTCTCCGACCTCGACATCATAGTGCGAGGTCGCGAGGATCGCGATGCTTCCCTAAAGGTCAAGGTCGACACTGGCGCGCAGGGCAATACCCTGCCGATACGCATTTTCAGACGTATGTGTCCACAAATGCTTACACCCGATGGGTACCCCAGAGCAGACAGAGTGCGGAACATAGCCATGCCTTACATGACTGCATACAACGACACAACCATCAAGCACTATGGGTCGATCGGACTGCCGTGTAGTCACAACAACAAGAATG
>NW_014577141.1:367682-369938 GCF_000485595.1 Priapulus caudatus | reverse complement strand
CGCAATACTCTCCCCTAGTACCCAGGGTACGTTCCGGCAGTACGCAGGGAGACATAGACCCTATCAGCCTTAATTACACATCTAGTTTAAACTGAGGAAATGCTCCAACTTGTGATTGGAGGATCAAAAAGAATTTGTGACGTTTCGTTTTCATTTTGGCATTTAGCCTATGACTCGAGTATGAGCGATACCGCGCGTACATATTTGCTAATTAATTAAGCTAATCGCTCTTCAATAAACTCAAGACTCACAGAGATTAAGGCTAACAAGTGTCTCTAATAGCTAGAATTTATAGCAATGTAACTTGAATCGTTCGCGCCATATGATAGTTAGTACACGTTCCTACCGGTCATAGCATATATAATAGCGTATGCGGCGGGGTATGCAAAACGAAAACGAAACGTCACGAATTCTATTTTTATCCTCCAATCACAGGTCGGAGCAATTCCTCTGTTTAGACGCGCATGTTTAATTACCTATCTTTTTGAAAACTTCACAACTTTACACCATGCATTTATTTATTTATTCATCAAAGTCTTAGCCCTACTAGTACTTGCAAATTCCGTCCAAATGCTGGCAAAAGCACGGGGCAGCCCATTACTCAAGGGAGTGAACTGGCACTTTTTAAACATAAACATATGTTGCCTGGCAACCTTGTATCAGCACCAGTGCTATACCCACACCCCCATGAGTAATGGGCTGCCCTAGTTTTTTCTGTGATGCGTTCTTCGTGGCAGCAGAGGGAGTAGTATCATTGCCCATATTCAACATAGTTTGTGCTATAGCCCTGTGGCATAGCGAAAGGCTATAGTTCTAGAGCTAGGGAGAGCCCTGCTACCCGTACATTTCCTTGCTTCGTAACTGCCTGTTGAAGAGGGAAGGATTCTTGGAGCAGGGCAAAGAGCTATGCAAGTAGCTAGAGCTAACCTTGATAATGGACATATGTCCATTATCAAGGTTAGCTCTACTTGCCTAATATACAGTCATTATACTCAATGTACTCAATGTGTACTCAATGTACACATTATATACTTAATGTATAATACAGTCAATATACTTTGCCTATATACAGTCATTAATAAATTGACAAGGAATAATTACTGTATACGCTGTATATTTCGCGGTGGTTTAATTTTCACAAATTTTGTGAACGCGTCCCCGACTGCGAAAATAACAACACATGAATAATTCATACCAAATAATACCGAATAATTCATAATTCACCGACCGCGAAATTAGACACTCGCGAAATTGTTCGTCAAGTGAATTCGCAAAAATATCTGCAGGTACGCGAAAAATGTGGCGTATACAGTAATCTAATGTAGCCAAGCAAACATGTTTACCTAACATTTTGCAAATCTGCCTGTTAATACCTGCAGTGCATGCGTATTATATATGAATGAATTGAATATTTCGTTTTGTATCAATTATATGTATTAATAGGTAGACAGACAATATGGGTGAGAACTTGGGGCTGCACCCACAATAACTCGGATGGAGAGTACATGGCAGGACAGTTGGCTAGCTATGGTTACACTATCACTGGCAAGTTGACATTTGTATCGGCGCTCAATCCGAATAAAATATAGCGAAATATAGTTTCACCTTATGGTATATTTATTTGCATTTTTCGCACATTGCTTTATAACATTTGACTGGTTACATTCCCATTAGTATACAAATTGAACAATGAAAAATGACTCATCACTCATGACTCTTGACTCAACCCAAATTATTTTGAAATATAGGTCATAAATTTTGAGCAAAAATGCTCCAAAATAAGGCTCAGATTGCACCAGAGAGCATCTAAAACTCCTGAGCTTCCAGGGCCCTAAGGCGGGTCCTGGACCCCGGCCGCAAGTGTCTTCGCTCTTTGCGCTCGTGATGTGTGCTTCGCGCACATAATTTCAAATAACATCTAAAGTACTCCTCTAAAGTTCCCAGTTTTACATGTTTGAATTTTAGGTTGTGGACCACCCTGCTTCTATATTTTCATATATAGTGGCTATAGGAGGTATGCTCTTTACATAAAATGTCCTATAGGTTTGGTCCAAACATCTGTTTGATTTTTTTACAGATCACAAAGATAGTGCTGACCTCTGGCTGTTGAATAGCTGTACAGTGAAAAGTCCTGCAGAAGATCACTTTAGAAATGCGATCACAGAAGCCAACAAAAAACAGAAACACGTTGTTGTAAGTAGCATATAGCATATACGGCTTCACCATTTTAGAGGTAATTTTAGATTATTGTTATCT
>NW_014577141.1:333270-367672 GCF_000485595.1 Priapulus caudatus | reverse complement strand
AATGCTCATCTGCAACACACAAGTACACCGCACGCCCGCCCAGTGTTGCGTGCACAAACAACATGAATAAGAGAGTTCTCTCCATCGCTTCCCCACATTATATTATATGAACTATAGAATACAGCTCAACCAGAGCACTTAAATCTACTACAGCACTACATTAGCTACTGCACTAGCTGCTTAGCACTATATTACTACAGCACTAGATTAGGAATTACACATAAATAAATGCATAAAAATAAATAAAGAGGGAGTAATAAATACACATGCATAAAAATTAATGCCTTATTATAGAAATAATATAGATAACCTTATTTCCATATACCATGCAGGTTATCTATATTATTTCTATGGTTCATAACTTCAGACGCGCTGAGAGGGTCTATGTCTCCCCAGGGTACTGCCGGAACGTACCCTGGGTACGGTCCGGTATACCGGAACGTACCCTAGCTGGTACTATCTAATATGCCGGACCGTACCTCGCCTACTCCACTAACGAGTCTAGGGAGTCGCCTACGCCTACTCCCTAACCCTAATTCCCTAACCCTAACCATATCAGATAGTTACGTTCCGGCAGTACCCTAGGGGACATAGACCCTATGAGCTTCAGACGCACACACATGACTTTTGTGATGTAAAACTTTGATCCAAAATGGCGCGTGTGGCGTAACAAGTACATGACCAATCATCTTCATCGCCTTATATATCCTTGTAGTTCATTGAATATGGCGCCTCCCTACAAATGGTTTGCTCAAAACAAAATAAACACTTAAAACAGCTAGGTTTCGATCTGATGATATAATATATATATATAAACAGCAATACATAAAAATACATTAGTGTGAAAGTTTGGTCTACGTTGCCAAGATGCCATCACATCATTGCGACACAGAAATAGATGACATAGAAGATATAGTAGGACTTTTCGATTTAACTCCAAATGATCGCTATGAATCCAGAAAGCAAGTTGTATTAGGGTTAGGGTTAGGGTTAGTGTTAGGAAGTAGGCGTAGGCGACTCCCTATAGACTCGTTAGTGGAGTAGGCGAGGTACGGTCCGGCATATTAGATAGTACCAGGGTACGTTCCGGCAGTACCCAGGGAGACATAGCCCCTGGCAGCGTAATTATAAGGTCAATACTAAGTGTGACAGGCTTTTTATATACGGGAGCTACAGTACGAGAGTCCACTATGGCTCATCAGGAGCTCTGATCAAGGATCAAGGTCCATGTAGATAAATAAGTGTTAAAAAGCCCCTCCATTTTGCGTTCTGTGAGCCTTCCTCGCGGGAGCAGAGGGAGCACTATAAGCTCTCCCAGGGTCATTAATTTGGGCACAAGCCTAGTTTAGCACCCCAGATTAGTTTAGAATCAGTTCATCCTTGAAGTTGATACTTAATTTAGGTATGACGTGATTTCAAAGCTGAAACATCCCACGGCATAATGAAAATTACTAAGAAATAAATAAAAAGCTAGCAAAACCTGGTATAATACTGCTGATGTGACTGTCCGCAAACCTATCGCGTGCTACCATCGGTATATTATCTACATCCTTTTTCCCACTCTGACATTCGATTGGGTCTTCCCGTCTCTTTCTTGCTTTGGGCCATATCAGATAGTTACCAGGGTACGTTCCGGTATACCGGACCGTACCCAGGTTACGTTCCGGCAGTACGCATGGAGACATAGACCCTATCAGCCTTAATTACACATGCGTTTAAACTGAGGAAATGCTCCAACTTGTGATTGGAGGATCAAAAAGAATTTGTGACGTTTCGTTTTCATTTTGGCATTTAGCCTATGACTCGAGTATATGAGCGATACCGCGCGTACATATTTGCTAATTAATTAAGCTAATCGCTCTTCAATAAACTCAAGACTCACAGAGATTAAGGCTAACAAGTGTCTCTAATAGCTAGAATTTATAGCAATGTAACTTGAATCGTTCGCGCCATATGATAGTTAGTACACGTTCCTACCGGTCATAGCATATAATAGCGTATGCGGCGGGGTATGCAAAACGAAAACGAAACGTCACGAATTCTATTTTTATCCTCCAATCACAGGTCGGAGCAATTCCTCTGTTTAGACGCGCATGTTTAATTACCTATCTTTTTGAAAACTTCACAACTTTACACCATGCATTTATTTATTTATTCATCAAAGTCTTAGCCCTACTAGTACTTGCAAATTCCGTCCAAATGCTGGCAAAAGCACGGGGCAGCCCATTACTCAAGGGGTGTTGCTATCCCACGGGCGTGGAGGGAGGTCACGTGATAACGTTGGCGATGACGTTCAAAACGTTAACCCTAACGGTAACCCTCACTCCAACACCGCCAACACTAACACTCACACTAAATATATATGTGTCGCCGCGCTATATATAGGCATTATGATCCACAAAAATTAATCTATGGTGTGGGGACAGATATCATGATGCAAAAACCTTAACCCTAACCCTAATCCTAACCCTAACCCTAACCCTAATCCTAACCCTAACCCTAACCCTAATCCTAACCCTAACCCTAACTCTAACCCTAACCCTAACCCTGACCCTAACCCTAATCCTAACACTATCCCAACACTAGTGCTGCCACATTGCGGTCACCTCCCTCTACGCCCGTGGGATAGCATTACCCTTACTCAAGGGAGTGAACTGGCACTTTTTAAACATAAACATATGTTGCCTGGCAACCTTGTATCAGCACCAGTGCTATACCCACACCCCCATGAGTAATGGGCTGCCCTAGTTTTTTCTGTGATGCGTTCTTCGTGGCAGCAGAGGGAGCAGTATCATTGCCCATATTCAACATAGTTTGTGCTATAGCCCTGTGGCATAGCGAAAGGCTATAGTTCTAGAGCTAGGGAGAGCCCTGCTACCCGTACATTCCCTTGCTTCGTAACTGCCTGTTGAAGAGGGAAGGATTCTTGGAGCAGGGCAAAGAGCTATGCAAGTAGAGCTAACCTTGATAATGGACATATGTCCATTATCAAGGTTAGCTATACTTGCCTAATATACAGTATTAATTGAGTATAATATACAGTCATTATACTCAATGTGTACTCAATGTACACATTATACTTAATGTATAATACAGTCAATATACTTTGCCTATATACAGTCATGAATAAATTGACAAGGAATAATTACTGTATACGCTGTATATTTTGCGGTGGTTTAATTTTCACAAATTTTGTGAACGCGTCCCCGACTGCGAAAATAACAACACGTGAATAATTCATACCGAATAATACCGAATAATTCATAATTCACCGACCGCGAAATTAGCCACTCGCGAAATTGTCTGTCAAGTGAATTCGCAAAAATATCTGCAGGTACGCGAAAAATGGGGCGTATACAGTAATCTAATGTAGCCAAGCAAACATGTTTACCTAACATTTTGCAAATCTGCCTGTTAATACCTGCAGTGCATGCGTATTATATATGAATGAATTGAATATTTCGTTTTGTATCAATTATATGTATTAATAGGTAGACAGACAATATGGGTGAGAACTTGGGGCTGCACCCACAATAACTCGGATGGAGAGTACATGGCAGGACAGTTGGCTAGCTATGGTTACACTATCACTGGCAAGTTGACATTTGTATCGGCGCTCAATCCGAATAAAATATAGCGAAATATAGTTTCACCTTATGGTATATTTATTTGCATTTTTCGCACATTGCTTTATAACATTTGACTGGTTACATTCCCATTAGTATACAAATTGAACAATGAAAAATGACTCATCACTCATGACTCTTGACTCAACCCAAATTATTTTGAAATATAGGTCATAAATTTTGAGCAAAAATGCTCCAAAATAAGGCTCAGATTGCACCAGAGAGCATCTAAAACCCCTGAGTTTCCAGGGCCCTAAGGCGGGTCCTGGACCCCGGCCGCAAGTGTCTTCGCTCTTTGCGCTCGTGATGTGTGCTTCGCGCACATAATTTCAAATAATATCTAAAGTACTCCTCTAAAGTTCCCAGTTTTACATGTTTGAATTTTAGGTTGTGGACCACCCTGCTTCTATATTTTCATATATAGTGGCTATAGGAGGTATGCTCTTTACATAAAATGTCCTATAGGTTTGGTCCAAACATCTGTTTGATTTTTTTACAGATCACAAAGATAGTGCTGACCTCTGGCTGTTGAATAGCTGTACAGTGAAAAGTCCTGCAGAAGATCACTTTAGAAATGCGATCACAGAAGCCAACAAAAAACAGAAACACGTTGTTGTAAGTAGCATATAGCATATACGGCTTCACCATTTTAGAGGTAATTTTAGATTATTGTTATCTTTAATAATAACGATAATAATAATATCATCATTATTATATAATTATAACATTATTTTATTACTATTATATTATTATTATCGTTATTATTATTATTATTATTATACAGGTTGCTGGTTGTGTACCACAAGCTGCTCCCCGTGTCAGCTACATGAAGGGTCTGTCAATAGTCGGTGTGCAGCAAATCGACAGGGTTGTGGAAGTGGTCGAGGAAACACTGAAGGGTGTGTCATAGCTCTCGTAACAGACATGGCTTTTACTCATTATTCCTCACCCCGGTTCGAGTTCTTATCTCTGGTCTGGTGCTATCAGTCCGTACGCGGTCAATAACGTATCACCTCTATGCTTTACTTGTGCTTTCGCTTTAGGTAATTCAGTTAGGCTGCTTGGCCAGAAAAAGCAGGATGGTAAGAAATCAGGTGGAGCTCGCTTAGACCTCCCAAAGATCCGGAGAAATCCGTTGATCGAGATTTTGGCTGTCAATACAGGGTATGTTTCTTACTAACACTGTCAGGCTACTTCCCAGGCCTTTAACGTTTGTCAGGACCGACCTGCCTTCAGAGCTGAAGCTAATTTGTGACATCTAATTATTTCTCTGATATGCCTTAATTGCTTAATTTGCATGTATTAATATCTAGCCATTTGTACTTTTGGCAATAGCAACATGGTCATGCTGTGTTTGCACAGCTTGATGTATTGAAGTCCCAACTGATCGAGTTTACCAGTATTCTGATTATATTGGGCCGCTTACAATACAATACGTAATTGACTCCAATTAGCAACCACAGATGAATTGCCTGATTGCACGGAAATTGCCTTCTGAAACTCCTAGGGAGAACCCTCAGTGTGTTAAATATGATGCCATGAAGTATATCTGAAATGGCCTGCATGTTTAACTTGGAGTAGTTTCTTATGATGTTATATGAACATTGCATATTTGCTAATCACGATTACAGAATAATAGCTGTTTGATTAGCTGTATATGAATGTAAGCATATGAAATATAACATACGGTTGTGTGTGCGTGCATCTGTGCATTGAATATGATTTGGTGGCTTCATGTTCTTTCAGATGTTTAAACCAGTGTACATACTGTAAAACAAAACATGCTAGAGGTGACCTAGGCAGCTACCCAATAGACGATTTAGTAGCAAGAGCAAAAGAGTCATTTGATGGTATGTGTTAGGATACTTTGCATTATCGCTGTTCGGCAGTTTTTTTCTCATAAAAAGGAAACATTAGTCTACAATTTAAGAGTATATTATGATACTTATTGCATTACATGAACAGTTATAAGAAAATGACCATTGACAGTTTTCAAACATTTAAAAAACATTTTTAGTAAATACCAAATCACGAAATGTTTTTTTATGTAAGAGAAGTTTAAATCTTTTTGAACTTGGTATAGATAAAACTTACAGTACCGTAATGTTTCTGTTAATGTAATGTTAATGTCTAGTTATGTTCATTTATGAATTTTCCCACGCTTTTGAATACAGAGGGTGTTTGTGAAATATGGCTTACATCTGAAGATACTGGCGCATATGGAAAAGATATAGGTAATGTATTAGATTTGATTTGTATACTAAATTTTGGTGTATTTTTATCTGTACTTTTATTCATATTGTATTCTTGGAACTGGCCACGATCGCTATTTACACTTTTGTTTCTGGAATTGTCAGGTGTGACATTACCTAACCTTTTGTGGAAGTTGGTGGAAACGATACCAGAAGGTGCAATGATGAGAATAGGAATGACAAACCCTCCCTACATATTGGAACACCTAGAGGTAAACCGTGACTTAATAATTTACTTTCGTCTCATAGCTGGCTCAAACTCAAGCTATATCTGTCTCTGTAAAACTTGCAAGACCCTTACATCAGCATTGATCATCTTACTTTGCCATCGACAGCGATTCTCATGTCTAACCCGGGAACAAACTGAACCGTCAAATACATACTCAGAATATCATTACGTCTATACTCAGAATATTGATATGTCAATAATAGAATATCGATACATCTATACATAGAATATCGATACATCTATACATAGAATATCGATACATCTATACTCAGAATATCGATGTCAATAATAGAATATCGATACATCTATACATAGAATATCGATACATCTATACTCAGAATATCGATACATCTATACATAGAATATCGATACATCTATACTCAGAATATCGATACATCTATACTCAGAATATCGATACATCTATACATAGAATATCGATACATCTATACTCAGAATATCGATACATCTATACTCAGAATATCGATACATCTATACATAGAATACCGATACATCTATACTCAGAATATCGATACATCTATACTCAGAATATTGGTATGACTATACATAGAATATCGATACGTCTATACATCAAATCTCGATCCAACTATACACAGAAGTCTGTATACGCCGCTCGGTGAGCCGGAGTGAAGAATAATTGTCCAGCTGTGTGTGTGTGCTTGCAGGAGATGGCAGCCGTGCTGAATCACCCGCGCGTGTACGCGTTCCTGCACGTGCCCGTGCAATCGGCCAGCGACTCTGTGCTGATGGACATGAAGCGGGAGTACTGCCGCGACGACTTCTGCCAGATTGTTGACTTTCTCAGGGAGAGGTGGGTGGAGAGAAAGGTGGGGTGGTTAGAGAGGAGGGTTGGGTGGTCAGCGAGGAGGGTAGGGTGGGTGGAGAAGAGGGTGGGGTAGGTGGAGAGGAGGGTGGGGTGGGTGGAGAGGAGGGTTGGGTGGGTGGAGACGAGTGTAGGGTCGGTGGAGAGGAGGGTGGGGTGGTTAGAGAGAAGGGTGGGGTGGTTAGAGAAGAGGGTGGGTGGGTGGAGAAGAGTGTAGGGTGGGGATTGAGAATAGGGGGAAGGTAGAATAGTGGAATAGAAATAGGAATAGTGGATGGAAGGGTGGCGGTGGGGCAGGGTGGAGGGGTGTGTAGAGAGCTGGCTGGGGGAGTGGATATGTGTGAAGTTGGGTGGAGAAGCAGGTAGAAAGGTAGGTGGGTGGAGGTAGTGGATATAGAGTTGGATGGGTATGTGTTGAGGAATAGGGGGAGAGTTGGGTGGGTGGCAGAGTGGATGTGGAGGTGTGTGAAAGGGTAGTTGGGGAAGTGTTTGGGTGGCAGAGTGGATGTGGAGGTGGGTGAAGGGGTAGTTGGGGAAGTGTTTGGGTGGCAGAGTGGATGTGGAGGTGGGTGAAGGGGTAGTTGGGGAAGTGTTTGGGTGGCAGAGTGGATGTGGAGGTGGGTGAAGGGGTAGTTGGGGAAGTGTTTGGGTGAGTAGATGAGTGATGAGGTCGATGGAACAGTGTGTGGCTAGGAGTGCTGAAAGTTTGTTAATCGTTCTGTTTTGATGGTGATCGGTAAATGTAAATGCTTTGTACTTTGATGATTTGATGAATAACTCGAAATACATGATATTCACAAGTTGGATGTCAAGGTTTGATGAGAATATCGTTACATTATTGTGCTGTTGTGATAATTAGTGCGTGAATAACTATGATGTGATTTATTGGTTTATTGATTGGCTCTGTTTGCATCTCAGGGTTCCAGGGATCACAATTGCTACAGATGTAATATGTGGCTTTCCTACTGAAACTGAGGAGGTAAGATATGTGTCTGCTTTTATATCCTATTTATTTACTCCTAGCTCTTATTCCCCTTTTTTGTCTCCATTGCTTATTCTTTCCACCCCCTTTTTCATGATCTCTTTCTCACTCTAGTTAAAATGGTATTTTTTTATCTGTTTTGCATAACATTGGTTCACACGTCTGTATGGAATGAACCATGTTGGAATAAATTTCAGGATTTTAAGGAGACAATGGATCTTGTGTCGCAGTACCGGTTTCCCAGCCTCTTCATTAATCAGTTCTTCCCACGGCCTGGAACACCGGCATCCAAAATGCGTCAGGTTCCAGCTCAGGAGATCAAGAAAAGAACCAAGGCTATATCTGAACTTTTCCAGTCGTATAGACCTTACGACCACAAGGTATCGCATATATACATTTAATTTGATATTGCTTTTGAATTTTGTGTCTGTATTATTATATGAAAACTAAATTAAATAGTAGGGTGATTTCTTCTCAGTCATTTCATTCTAGATGATGGTGGTAGATATAATTTGTTAAAATTCTTTGTATTTGTTATGGATTTTACAGAAAATCACACTAAATAAACTATTAATTCTAACACGTTTTCATTATATATTGCATGTTCAGTGTTAATAACTGCTACAGGTAGGAGAAAAGCAAAGGATTTTGGTTACAGAGGTGGCATTTGACAAGAAGAATTTTGTGGGGCATAACAAGTTTTACGAGCAGGTGAATATTATTGTTTGTCAATGTTATTGTTTGTGACCATCTATAGTTATTATTAGTATTTACGAGTACCTAGAATTTTCTCAACTTTGCTCCTGTAATTATTTTTCTCCTGCTTCCTTCTCCTCTTCCTCCTCATCCCTCCTTCTCCTGCCCCAGCTTCCATTCCATATCGCTCCTCTACCTTTATTCTCTTCCACATCTTTTTTCCTTCTCATCCTACACCTCTTTCTCCTCCTCATAGTCCCTCAACACCTCCACACGCTTCTTTCCCGTTTTGCATTTCGATCTCCTGTCGGAAAATGAACTTGAAATGAAAGCGCGACCAATCGAAACGCGGCGGCGTGAACCGGGGAACGCCCGAGCAGCAGTGACTCCCTCATGTGGCGAGCAATCGTCAACCGCACCGTCGACCTGTCGTTTTGCAGGTGATCGTCCCCGGTGACGAGCGACTGATGGGGAGGATGCTGGATGTGGAGATAGTGACGGTGGGCAAGCACTACCTGAGCGGACGCGTGCTGCGGGACGCGGGCCGGCCAGCCGTCGCCGCGCCACTCGTCAAGGGCAGGGTGTCGGGCCTGAAGGTACGCCGCGTGGCGAAGGTGCTCGGCCGCTCGCTCTTCCCTGCTGTGGGCGCACTCTGAGGGGTCGTGCCGGCTTTTCCCTGCTGTGTGCGCACTGTGGGATCGTGCCGGCTGTTCCCTGCTGTGCGCGCACCCTGTGGGGTTAGGCCGGCTCTTCCTGGCTGCGCGCACCCTGTGGGATTGTGCCGGCTCTTTCCTGCTGTGTGTGCACTCTGTGGGGTTGTTCCAGCTCTTCCCTGCTGTGTGTGCACTCTGTGGGTCCTGCTGTGTGTGCACTCTGTGGGGTTGTTCCAGCTCTTCCCTGCTGTGTGTGCACTCTGTGGGGTTGTGCCAGCTCTTCCCTGCTGTGTGCGCCCTGTGGGGTCGCGCCGGCTCTTCCCTGCTGCTGTGAGCACCCTGTGGGATTGTTGGGAAACTTTGCTGGTGAATAAAATTTGATAAGAGAAATTCAACAGTGCAGTAGTTTTATTCACCGTCAATTGTAATTCCACATTCATATAAAACTCAATCACTCTTATACATACAGTCGCATAGATGTACATGGCAATGCATGTTGATACCAAAACATGTCATGTTAATGGATGAAATTTAAATAAACTGATTTTTGATTTGCTTCCAGGTTCTCAAGAAAGAAGACCAGCCAAGTGTTCAATCCAATGGGCAAGTGAGACAATGTGCAGACGACCGTAGTTCATCTAAACTTCATGTACTTCAGATAAGTGTACTCGTACTTGTACTAGCTTTGCTAGCTAGGGTTATTTTAAGATATTTGTCATCGAGATAAGTTGGTGAGATACATACAGTGTTATGTTAATAGTTACGGAAAGCTGACACTATTTTTGAGTAATCTGTAAACTATTAGATATCGGGACAGGTCGAATAATAAGGGAAATTATTAAGGCATATAGTATTTTTTTCTGGTAATTAGCACATGCCTAAATGAAAGTGAGAGGGGTAGGAAAGATTCAGTAGCCACTACTACTTTCCAAGATCTTTTGTCTATTTATCATGATTTTTAGTAGTACAGGAAATGCATTGGTATAAATGATCTGGTATCAGTTTGTCCGATTGCCAAGTGCAAATAAAATCGGGATCGAGGTCATGTCTCGCATCTGTTTTTAAACCGCACATAGTTGTATACTTTGTGTTTTGAGTGAGTCATTCACTGTTTAGTGGGCACGTGATTACACAGTAGCATGAACTGCAGTGTAAATGCAGCCAGATCAGCTGCAGGAGTCTCCCCAGGCCTTTAACGCATGCCGGGTCCGACATATGCCTTCAAAGCTGAAGCTAAGTCGTGACATCCCTATAAATCCTCTAACATGCCTTAATTGCCTAATTGGCATGCCATAATTTCCAACTGTGTTTTCCTTTGATAATCCTAACACAGTCCTGCTATGTTTTCACATCTAGATGTATAAGTCTCTATACGGATCGAGTTTACATGGGGTCACTTATGACATATGCATCATTGACTTCGATTGGTGCATCCCTCTCCCAGGCCCTGTCCCTATTCGTCCATAAATGTGATGCCTTCTGAAATTCTTTGGGAGAATCCTGATCTATCATGTTAAATCACGTAGCGGGAAATAAATTGTGAGGCTATTCCTACTGGCATGAGCCTGACTGCAGATTGCTATCAGTACTCTCCTACATCCTTTCCCCTGCCTTTCTTCCAGACGTTTCCTGTGCAAAAGATAAAAGTAACAAGTGCAAACATGTTTACTGCTTTGCACCGCACACGTCCAGATAGAAATAACAAATATGATACGTACATGTTGGGAAATGTGTAATGAATCAATAATGAAATCAAGGCAGCAATTAACTAATCCCAGAAACCAACCATTTCACTTGCGAGAAATATATTCCATTATAATACAATATATCATTTGTACTTTCCAGTTGTCTTCATAATATATAATTTAACTTGACATGAAATTTCCAAGAGAGGTGCAAACGAATAGAATGTAAGTGCAACTCTTATGTGGATGAGGTTACCAAAAAATTATACTCATTCTCAGTAAAAATGGTAATTGATGCGCATTCAAATAAACAACAAAAAAAGCAATAGATAGCGCGAGATAAAATGTTGCAGAAAAAAAACTTCGGAAAACAAAATCTCATCCGCGTGCTTATCCATATATTCTCTCTTCAACCCTCACCCCGTTTACCATATTTTTTTGGTCTAGCAAGTACCTTCTCATATCAGTATAAACAGGATGTGCGATAGAGACACGGCAGACATGCGTTGTGGGTGGGATGCAGCACGCATAAAGGGAATACATCCGGGACTTAACCCATAAAGCATGCGGATTGGGGCCAGCTGAGGAAGAAGTTCGATATTCCAGCCAGCAAACAGAGATACTTTAGTCCATCCTTGGGTAAGTGACCACTGTGTGCAGATTTCGAGCTGTAGTCCGTGAGATGCTTTTTCAAGATAATCACACGGGCAACTCATAGTTGTGTAAGTGTTATTATGTATATGTTGTAATTACGGATGAATGCAAGCATTTGAGCATAGAGGGGGAGAGAAAGAAAGAGTACGAAGTAAAGCACAAGAAAAAGAGAGCAGGAGAGGAAAGGATCGTGCATGAGAGAGAGAAAGAGATCAAAGACAGAGCACTAGAGAAAGAGAGAAGAAGGGGAGAGGGGGAGAGAGAAGAATGAGGGAAACAGAGCAAGAATGAGAGCTAGTGCAAGATTGTGCTGAATTTTTGGTAAGGCCAAAACAAAATATAGGTGTGGTTACGGTTTCCCGACCGACCCTATTTATTCCCAGCGACCCTAAACATTTTAATTGTCAATTTTCTTTAAAGTAAAAAAAAATAATTAAAAAAAAAATTAATTGGTCAGTTCCTGCTTCAAAAGGCACAACGCACATCCTTCGGACATGGTTCGTAAATAAAATATTTCAAGAAAATAAAATGTTTTCCCTACCTACCTATCCTATTTTTTTTCCAGCATGTAACGGTAACCACACATATTTTGTTTTGGTCTAATGGCAACTTATTTATTTCCGCAGCTTTGCAGAAGGAATTCCTGCTACAATGAGATTGTGTATCGTGTTCATCCTTGTGTGTCTGTGTGGCATGGCTGTAGCTGTAGCCATGCGACCGTGGCTTGGTCCAAACAAGAACAGGTATCTATAATCCATGGTCACTGTAACCATGCAAAAGTTGTCAGTTGTTCGTTTAAGAAGAGATTGTGATGCTGTGTTACGATTTGTCCCGAGACCTGTATGATCTCGCCGTCTTGGTTAAAAAGTTTCTATAAATAAATCTATAAATTTTTATCAGTGACTCGTGAATCAGGTCGCAGGCCAAACAGTGAAAGAACCTTGTGTTGCACATACTTATCGTCCGTTGCCTTCTTATGCTGTATCTCGTACGAGTATATGATATTAAATATAATCTCACGAATTTACCATGACATATTTTAAAATGTCTGTGATCGCACGATTAACCGGCCTTATTTCTGGTTGAACAACAGTTAGTAATAATTATTAATAATTAACAGGGAGACAGAGACAGATCGTGGATCAGAGGTGCAGCATCACGAGACATCCCATCGCAGACAATCACGTTACCACTGGTATGTCGCAGGGTAAAAAATAGACGGGAGCGATGAGCGATTCGCTCTTCAAACCTCCGAAATCGCTCCCGTGAGGCTCAAAATAGCTCCCGTAAAATTTTGAAAGAGAGCTTCCGTGAAAATAAAATGATTTTTTTCCTGGTATGTCGCATTAGCTCAATACACACTAGATTACTCTCATATAAACATTTTGGTCCTATTTTGTATATATTCTCTCCTTCGTATATTCCTTTGTATATATATACAAAGGAATATACGAAGGAGAGAATATCCCCATATATATATTCCTCGTTATTGTGTGGGGATGTTCTTTGTATGCATTAGCCCTCACCAAAATACTCCTGTGTCATACACCAATAATTCCAAATCTATCAAAATCTTTCAAAAGCATGGCTAAAACATGAGAGTCCTGTACAGTTGCATAACAATATAAGTAGAAAGTAGTAAGAGCAGTAGTAAGAGAGATACTAGTAAGTAGGAAGGTAGATTGTACCCATACATGTGGTCAGGGGTGAATAAAAACAATTGTTCATTTTACTTCACTCTGATGTATGTAATATGTAACGTGTTGTATTTTTTCTATATTTTTTTTAACATAACATGGCATTCTTTTGGCAAGTATGAATTGAATGACAACCCAGAGAGGTTGTGCTCTGCAAGCTTTCTCGTTAAACAGCGGTATCACAACGGTCTTATTAATAATTATACAGGCAGGTAGCTACACATAATTATTATCGGAATGATGATAATGACAATGATGATGATGGGTTGGTGTGGCCGAGTAGCTACCATCCCCACAACACACCGTGGCGGTATGTTACTTCAGTCCACTACACAGAACTATTTTTATCTGAATATTTTATCTTAACAGACTCTACTGTAACTTTAATATAAAAGGTAAACAGGAACACTGTATATAGTATTTTTTATTTTAAACATGATTGATTAAAAAATCTCTGGTACATGAAAATAAGCATGCGCACGCCTTTTTATGTTCAAACCTACTGGTTGATCCATATATATTTTATTGAATACGGTATACAATGTACACTATGATATAATAATAATCATTATTAATGAATAACAGGGGAACAAATCATGGATTTGAGTGGCCAAATAGTGAAACATCCCAACACAGCCCTTCACATGATCACCATCGGTATGTCACACCGAGGAAAATGAACTTTTTTTGTTTTTTGAAAAGAACAACAGGATTGTGTCCAAGGACAGGTATTTTTTGTCAAGATGATAACAATGATGATGGTTTCATTTTTATTATAAACGTAAAACACATTTGGGTTCGACATTTAACATCGAATGTTCTTTATGATTTGCACATTTTTTTACACGGGAGCTTGCTATAATCAACCAAGTATAATAATGATCATTATTAATTATTTCATAGGGTCATGAATTTGAATAATATGGATAAAGGCGCAGGTGATGGGTTTGAATGGCCACATGCACAATCCCACCACAGAGGCTTACGCTATCGCCGGTATGTCATATCAGCACAACACATACATGTCTATTTTCATCCCAACAGGCTAAGTTGAAAAGGACATTAGTATTTGGGGTGGAAATTTCATTGTGTGTGTTGGCATGGCCTTGCTGTTTGAATTTGGTCGTGGTGCTTCACCTGCTACATAGAGAGGGGGAAATGTACATACAATATGCAAAGACTAAGAGTTTCCGTCATTTTAATTCATAACTTATTCATTCATTAAAATATTATATAACTGCCTATATGTTAATTAGTGGTGTTCCGATTCGTCGAGTTCGTCGATCATTACTCGTTTGGGCTGCCGAGTTGATTAATCGAGTAGAAAATCGGACGACCGAGTACAACTCGAACTTATTTTTTTTATTTTTTTATTTTTTTATTGAATTTGATGAGCAGTTATGTTGCAATGCCCTTTACAGTGTTACCCGTCCGTAACCCTAACAGTATGCTTAATTTACTTACCATTAAATACTAGCTACACATACAATAAATGTCAATATTCCTTCGCAATACACCGGTTGTGTCGATGATGACACGGCTTCACCGCGTCGTCGCCGCAATCTAAAATAATCGATGATTAGTCGATCATCGGTTGTTTGGTAAAACCGATGATCGATCATGAAATTTGGACCGATCTCCAACACTAATGTTAGTGATTAGAAGTCATGACATGGTTATAAAACCAAAAATTCTAATGGTATTAATGTATCAGTAGACATTAATATCATGAATATATCTATACAATTACAGTAATACTATATTATCAGACTATTACTATATTATAGCCGCGTTCACACGGAGCGAAAACGCCGGGTCGAAAACGATTCGAGACTGACCCGGATCAAAAACGACACCGGTCAATTTTGAAGAGAGCGTTCACACGACGTTTGATCGGTCAGTTCTAGGACATGCCTCTATGCTATATGTGAGCTAGCTGCGTGCTTCGAGTTGAAAATGAAACAATGCGTTCAAGCGAACAAGCAAACGAACAATTCGAATTAAACAATTAATGCACAGCAACTCTGTGCAAACTGGCTCTCGACACTGGCGACGTCTACCGCCATACTAATTCTGACCCGGGTCATGTGTCGGTGCGCGTTCACAGCGCATGAACCAGCGCTCGGGTTGATTTAGTGGGTGTGAAAACGACCCGGGTCGAAATGACACGGGTTGTTTTCGTACCGAGAAAACGTCCGTGTGAACGATTGGCTCGGGTCGTTTTCAACCCGGGTCAAAGTGCTCCATGTGAACGTGGCTTATATCATCTATTGTCATCATCATACACTCCTGGTATATTCTTATATAATCATACACTCCTGATATTATCTATATACATTACATTATCCAATTATTGCCTGATTGTGAAAGCAATATGGAGTTTTGTGGACAAGACAATCAATTTGTCCGAGCAACCAGGCTATAATTGTTTTTATATAGGTAAACTCAGGAGTGAATATTATCGCTGATAGGGGTTATGTCTCCCAAGGTACTATCGGAGGGTACCCTGGGTACGGTTCGATATATCAGAAAGTACATCGGGGTACTATACGATATGTCGCTGCGTACCCTGCATTGTCCCACCGTACCCTGACTTTCAGCCAACTGATGTCATAATACATACACTCTGTCAAGTTACCACATCACATAGAAGAAACCTCAAAACATCGCAATCCAATAAAAATGTATGCTATGTTTGACTATATTTTTCTTTTTTCTTTTTTAAACGAAGAGCTAGCTTTTATATTTCAGTTTTACAACATCGGAAATAAGTCGGGGTACGGTGGGACAATGCAGGGTACGCAGCGACATATCATATAGATCCCCGAGGTACTTTCTGATATATCGAACCGTAATCAGGGTACCCTCTGATAGTACCCTGGGGGACATAGACGTACCCTATCAGCAATATTACCAGGGATGTAGGATTTTGATACGCCAAAATTGAACAAGATGAAATCGACGTACTATCCTTAGTTGACTTTTCTACTCATAATTTATTATAAGCAAACTCAATAAACATGAACTCAAACGTTACATTAAACATTTAATAACCCTCATCCCTAATCATGTTTTTCTATATACAATCATAATCAAGATAGATAGACCTTGCAAAAAATCCTTGTGGATAATCCATTGTCCTACCAAATCAACACCAATTACCAGTGGCACCTATTATGGTAGGGAATTTTACATTTTCCGTGTTTTTGATATCCCTATATGCTTTGCCATGTCTTATATACTGTTTTCGTCCACCGGTTCAAACCTTTCGTCACACATCGTGGCAAAAACAGTGTTTGTGCTAGATGACAGCACTGCTCAGTGGGCATCATTGACATTTTTTTAGGGCTACATGTACAGATTCTTATTTCAAACTTCCTTTCCTGCATTACATCGTTAAAGAGTACACTCATGCTGGCGTGTATTCATAATTGTGCATAAGGGGGGTTCTGGTGATTATTTATTATATTTATCTACTAGTCAATCATTTACTAATTCACCTTTCATATACCCCCATGTGTGATTAATATATAATTTAAATCAATAGTAGGCCTACATGATTAAAATTATGATTCTCTTTATGGAACTTGTGTTACAATCGTTTTATTCTGAAATGCATGATTTGTAAAATGCCGGTAAAGGGAGGGGGATGTCTGATAGACTATCTTGAAATGTACAGCAGTTTTACCATAAAAGTAAACGTGAATGTTAAGGAGTTTTGAGCTAGTTTTCGAGGGGAAAAAAACAATAAGCATAATTGTTGCAGTGACGAAATATTACTGTGACCCTTTAATGTGTGACTTACTGCAATAATAATGATTGTTATTAATTATTAACAGG
Source organism: Priapulus caudatus (assembly GCF_000485595.1). Classification (NCBI taxonomy): domain Eukaryota; kingdom Metazoa; phylum Priapulida; class Priapulimorpha; order Priapulimorphida; family Priapulidae; genus Priapulus; species Priapulus caudatus. The sequence goes on along the minus strand of NW_014577141.1, from coordinate 350,517 downwards.
GATGTATCTGGGTTTCATGATGATGGCCACGATGATGGCCACGAGGATGGCCACGATGAGGTTGAATGGCCGCATCGCGACCCATCTCGTCACGGACTATCACACAGGCGCTGGTATGTCCCATCATGGCGATGAAGACTTTTTTAAACCTAATAGACAAAGATTTTAGCATTTGCAGGGAAAATTGTACGCGTTGTATGTCTATATACAAGAGGATGCCGTCCTGCATAACAAACAAAAACTACATATGGTATTGTTATTGTTAAGAATTAAAATTAGGTAATGATATATAATGTTATGATGGTGAAGTATATGTATAACTATAATTTATAAATTTATAGGGTTTATGTCTATATAGTGAAGTAAGGGGTCTGTATAGATGGAGTTCCTCAAAAAGTGATAGCAATTTCACCATAAGGGTTAAACAGGAACAGTAAAAAATTATTTGCTAGTTTTTGTCTAAAAAATGTACCAACAATTCTTTTGGCAAGTGACAGTTGTCTGCATGCTTTCTAGCATGGGAACTTGTTACTTAAATATGAATAATAATAATAATTATAATAATAATAATTATACAGTAATTGATATTTTCACCTTGCAGGGGTAACAATAGACGTCATGATCAGTATGATGATGACGATGGTTATGATGGCTATCACCGCAGAGGGTTGCGACGTCCCCGGTATGTCAATTAATTGAATAAGTTCAGTCAATATTTTAACATCAGTAGGAGAATTATAGGTCGGGTTGTGATGTTAAAGCACTGGTGTACCTACATTAGGGAAAGGTGCAATTTAGCAATTTAACCAAGGTATTACCAAATTACAGCAAGTTAGTCATGAGCCCTGGCAACAGTTTTTAGCTTGGTTATTATTAATTAACAGGAGGATGAGGGTGCATAATGATCAGTATAATGACCAGGAATATTGGTCTGATGAGGGGCCACACGATGATACGTCCCGCCGGTATGTCATTTCAACCTGACGCACATGAAACTATTCTAACATGAACGAAAATATACCTACATAATAGACATTTCTAATAGACAAGCCTTTCGTATTTAGTGGAGGGAGAGAGGTCGTTTGTGTGCGTATTGTATAATGTGAATGTTTAAGTAACTTGGCTATTATTTTGCATGTATGCTATAGAATTTGCTTTTTTTAAAACTTGTTTTCAGGTCACCAGGAAGGAGATTTAGAGGTCATCGCCAGTCACACAGGCAACACCCCTGGACGCAGATCATGAATAGAATCAGACAGACAAGAACACAGCTCGGTGAAACCTTTGATGGCCTTTACAATGATACCTGGGGAATGGTTTTCCCAGATATGGATCTAATAGATGTAGTCAACTGGTGGGAAGAGTAAGATTTTTTTTAACATTTTCTTTATGTAACAGCATCCTAGTCCACACGTAGTAAACTCAAGGAAGAAATATTTCAAAAGTATAAAATGATTGAGAATGACACCTTTGAGTGGGTGATAGCTGGTAACGAATAGATCAGTAGTAACAGAGGCAGCATTCGAACTCCTACGAAATGTGACAGAAGAAATGATGTGCGGACAATATGTCGAAACCACTCATAACAGCATGTTCTACGGGTGTTATCGGATACCGTATATTATATGTTATATATTATATATTATGTGGCCTGATTGTTTTTTGATTGGCAGCGAGAATGTGTGCGTAACGAGAGAGTCGCTCAATGAAACCGACTCCCCTGACGTCACATCCTCTGGTAACCCAGGTTCCGTGCAGGTGTCGATGACGTCATCCCGCTGTGAGGAACTGGACGATGTCTATAGATGCACAACCAGGTAAGTGAGGTGGTCATCGCGTCGCATCTCTCTCTCCATCCATCCATACATGCATGCATGCATCGATTCATCCATCTATCTATCTGCCCGCCCGTCCCTCAGTCCATCCATCCATCTGTCCATCCATCCATCCATGCATGCATGCATCCATCCATCCATCCATCTGCCCGCCCATCCCTTAGTCCATCCATCCATCCATCCGTCCATCTATCCATGCATGCATGCATGCATCCATCCATCCATCCGTCCATCTATCCATGCATGCATGCATCCATTCATCCATCCATCTGCCCACCCATCCTTCAGTCCGTCCATCCATCCGTCCGTCCATCTATCCATGCATGCATGCATTCATCCATCCATCCAGCCATTTGCCCGCCCATCCCTCAGTCCGTCTGTCCATCCGTTCATCCATCTATCCATGCATGCATGCATCCATCCATCCATCTATCCATCCATCCATCCATGCATCCATGCATCCATGCATCCATGCATCCATCCATCCATCCATCCATCCATCCATCCATCCATCCATCCATCCATCCAGCCACCAATCCATCCATCAATCCACCAATCTATCCATCTATCCATCCATCCAGTCATGCATCTATGTCTCGTATCATGTTCATGTAGATGCATCTACATCATCGAATTCAAAGTGCAAATAGCAATTTAGAATGGCCACTTTGTTTTTTCTTGCCAGGGTGAGTGTGTACGGACTGACAAAAATTTATAGAATCATCTATGCAGTGTTGTCCAGGGTACGGAGGCATCAGCCTGGTGCAGACGATGTATGTACAGAGTGAGTCGCTTTATCGTTTGTTACCCCAAGCTCTGAATGAAGCTTCAACGTCGTCTGGTTGTCCTAAATGTTGATAATTTGGAGTTAAGTTACAGCAGCAGGCGTGATAGCTAACAACAATAATTATCATGTAGGACAATTTAGATGTTACTGCTGGCACGTAACATCTCTTTCTCATCGTATATTGTGTATTCCTTGCAGTGTTAGAGCTGAAGAGTGTGGAGGAAGTGGCTACTGATCTTGGACTAACCAACTTCGTTGAAGTGCTCGTCATTTGGAATTGTCGACATGTTGGTCTACGAGAACGTTACACTATTCGCGGCCGACAAACGAAGCTATACAGGAATCTCCACGCGATGGTACATAGACATTAAATTAGTTAAAAACCATGCCACATAGACGGGAAATTAACCGAAACAGCAATGGAATATTGACATATATAAATGATAGCAGCATATAATAGTTGATGATTATAGTATAATAGTAGTTGTAGTTATAGTATAATATAGTATAGTATAGTATAGTATAGTATAGTATAGTATAGTATAGTATAGTATAGTATAGTATAGTAGTAGTAGTTGTAGTTGTAGTTATAGTATAAATACTAGCTGAAACCCGCGCTACGCGCGGGCTTAGTAACTGTGATGCATGACGTGTTACAGTACAGTAGTGTTATGTGTAAGGTGTTATATGGAGTTTAGTTGTTGCACATGTTTGTTTTTTATGGTTGAGATGTCAATACAAATACATGTACAATCATGCTTACACGTAACACATTAACCATTTGTTTGGCAAGCACACAGTGAAATATAGACCCCACGCACGCACGCACGCCAACACACACACAAATGTTTTATTGTATGCTAGGTAGGAACTACTGGTTGATGATACGGACTCAAGTTAGAATATAGATAGATCTGAATGGGCTGGTAGGTCGGGCGACTGATTAACCACTTGGCCGCGTAGCACGTAATATTACGTGCTTCGCATTTCCACTGTGTGCAGACCAGGTAATATTGCTTGGTTGTGATCGCTTATTTCTACGCATGTTTGCATGTTTGCATGTTTTCTCTGTTGGGGACGACGTAATATTACTGCTTGTGATCGACCGGCTTGTGACAGCTCGCTGTTGAAGACACCCGTACTGGCGTACACTGTACAGCATTGCAGACTTCGCAAAAAATAATTCTGCGCTGATGAAATTCAACTTGTACATCTCATATGGGAAACTATGCGAAATAGCTACTGAATATTTCACTTGATTTATTACATGGTTCGTTCTACTTACATTATTGGGCTTACAAAAATCTCAGACACACACACAGGGAACAAACAATACACAGAACAAAACGAAACAAAACAGCGCCCCCTATTTTCAGGCAAATCTTTATCTTTTTAGTTTTTTTTTGCTTTTTTAAGACCGAACAAACGGTTTTCAACCGAGTATAGTTTAGAACCGTCCGTGTACTCATCGACCTCTTCTGTGAATTTGGCGCTATTTGATCCAAACTGACGGAGCCTTTCATTAACATACATAAATACATACATACAACATTCGCCAAATTATAGTAAGATAATAGTAGTTGATAATTAAATGATAGCAGCATATAATAGTTGATATAAAACGTCATGAACATATGTATGCTAGTAGCTGCAATACACTGTACTGTATACCAGCATGCAAGCGTATATATGTTCGTGGTAACTTTAATAGCAGATTAAATTCCGTCGATGTACGATCTGGTGGGGATCAATACCTCTGCCTGATATCTCTGATATTGATGTCTTTTGTATATTTCTGTGCCTCATAGAGCGCCTACAGACAGTGGATGAGTAAGGAAGAGGAAGGCCAGGCTGACACGCACGCGATACTGAAGGGTCACGTCGTGACTGGGGTCGTGAGGTCGTCGGGTATGGCGATGAACAGACGATACTCACGGAGGCTGTGCCACAAGCTGAGAGTTAACATCTACGGAGCCGCAGCGAAGCAGGGTGTGTGTCAGATTGTGTGGGGCGTGTCTGTGTGCGTGCGTGCGTGCGTGCGTGCGTGCGTGCGTGCGTGCGTGCGTGCGTGCATCTGTTCATCTGGTGCTCTACTATCTCTCTATCATACATTCCTCTTATTATCGCTACACGTGGCTAATGGATATTTTGCAGCTTCTGCTTGCAACTGTGTGCCGCGTAACTTCAGTGGACAACATGGCGTCAACGGGGTCGGTCCATGTTCTGGAGAAGGTCATGGCCGACGCCGTGCTCACTATCATGGACGTGATTAGCAAGGATGCCAGTTCAGCATGCTCAAGTCATGTAAGCAATATGTATATATATATATACAGGGGTAGAAATTAACTGCTTGAACAAGGAGTCAGTCGACGCGACTCCTGCCTCAAAAAAGAGGGAGTCTGCAGCAAAATGAGGAGTCCGTAGTCTGAAGTTCAAAATTAAATATATTAACAATAAAGCATGTGCTTATTTGAAGATTCGTGCGGTTACACGTCTGCCAAATTTTCTTTGACATTTGATGAAAAAATACGGTAATCCGCGTGGCCGTGCCTGCGAACAAACTAGTTAGTATAGCAGAATTCTCAGAGTCACACGGACTCCTTCATATGTCAAATCAGGGAGTCCGACAGTAAATCGGGGAGTATTGACTCCTGACTCGCGTTAATTCACACCCTGTATATATATTCTAATAATAATAAATATTAGGAAAATTTATATGTGTGTATGTATTATACTAATATATATATATATATATATATATATACTATATATATATATATGATATATATTATATATATACTCAATATTAATATTGTAATATAATGTTAATACATGCTAGAATTCATTATCGTAATCACTATAACACCAATATTTCGACTCTGATATTGATCTTTATAGACCTTTGATGCATTACAGTATTTTAATCTGCAACCACAATGATGAAAGGCTGGATATGTCATTGCAAAACATGGCTATGTGTGGGAAAAAATCTCCAAATTTTTGTAGTTGGCACATCAGCACATTATGCGTTTATAAGCATGTATAGTCTTTTAACATTTTTTCAATAGAATTTTTTAGTAATCGAATGATTTTACTTATTTGAGCCTGGCGATAAATTTGTGGAGTATGCAGGCAAACAACCTGTATAGCGTTTATAGGAGAGGCATTTATAGTTAAGTATGAATATACACATATTACTGACGAATTTGTTCTTTAGTGAAAGTTGCTTTTTGTTATCAGGGGTTTCGCAGACGGACTTAGTACAGGATCTGCACAATGACGGACAGTGGACCCTACTAGCCCCGACCAACTCTGCCATCATGCAGTTGGAGCCAGAACTCAAGAGGCAATTAACAAATGATCCTACATGCCTAAAACGTATGCAGTTTCTCACCGCAAATGTTCACACTTACTCTGGTTCAGCTAATACAATTTCCTTATGCATCTACACTTTTTCTTCGTTTTACCTCATATTTCTATATTTAATTCTAAGATCACATGGAGCTTAGATCTCGTGTAAGCTCTACCATCGATTTATTCACATACAAGAAAAACTGTTAATAATAATAATAATAATAATAATAATAATAATAACAATAATAATGATGATAATAGTAATAGCAACAGTATAATAATAATAATAATAATAAGAAGAAGAAGAAGAAGAAGAAGAACAGCACACATCCTGCGAAAAATTCTGGATTGAATCCCTATGTCCCCGGTTGGGACACGGCCAACCAAGAAGCCACCGGCTAATGCCGTGATCCCATTTGGAAATAATAATAATAATAATAATAATAATACGAGCAGCAGTGGTACAATAACCGTCGGTGACAATCGCTGCAGGTGTGTTGATGCACCACCTGCTTCCCAACGTCATCTGTTCCGGCGTCATCGAGGGTCGTATGCGCACGCTGGACAGCAGGCGACAACGCGTGACGCTCAACCGCACCGACGACGGCAAGCTGTTTGTCGACGACGCGCAGGTGACAGCCGCTGACGTCATGGCAACGAACGGCGTCATACACTACGTTGACAAGGTCCTCGTTCCCAACGACGGTACGCTGGTGATCACTTCATGCATCTATGTCTCGTATCATGTTCATGTAGATGCATCTACATCATCGAATTCAAAGTGCAATAGCAATTTAGAATGCGCACTTTGTTTTTTCTTGCCAGGGTGAGTGTGTACGGACTGACAAAAATTTATAGAATCATCTATCAGTGTTGTCCAGGGTACGAGCATCAGCCTGGTGCAGACGGATGTATACAGAGTGAGTCGCTTTATCGTTTGTTAACCCAAGCTCTGAATGAAGTTCAACGTCGTCTGGTTGTCCTAAATGTTGATATTTGGAGTTAAGTTACAGCAGCAGGCGTGATAGCTAACAAAAATAATTATCATGTAGGACAATTTAGATGTTACTGCTGGCACGTAACATCTCTTTCTCATCGTATATTGTGTATTCCTTGCAGTGTTAGAGCTGAAGAGTGTGGAGGAAGTGGCTACTGATCTTGGACTAACCAACTTCGTTGAAGTGCTCGGTCATTTGGAATTGTCGGACATGTTGGTCAACGAGAACGTTACACTATTCGCGCCGACAAACGAAGCTATACAGGAATTCCACGCGATGGTACATAGACATTAAATTAGTTTAAAACCATGCCACATAGACGGGAAATTAACCGAAACAGCAATGGAATATTGACATATTAAATGATAGCAGCATATAATAGTTGATGATTATAGTATAATAGTAGTTGTAGTTATAGTATAATATAGTATAGTATAGTATAGTATAGTATAGTAGTTGTAGTTGTAGTTATAGTATAATATAATAGTAGTTGATATTAAATGATAGCAGCATATAATAGTTGATATAAACGTCATGAACATATGTATGCTAGTAGTGCAATACATGTACTGTATACCAGCATGCAAGCGTATATATGTTCGTGGTAACTTTAATACGAGATTAAATTCCGTCGATGTACGATCTGGTGGGGATCAATACCTCTGCCTGATATCTCTGATATTGATGTCTTTTGTATATTTCTGTGCCTCATAGGAGCGCCTACAGACAGTGGATGAGAAGGAAGAGGAAGGCCAGGCTGACACGCACGCGATACTGAAGGGTCACGTCGTGACTGGGGTCGTGAGGTCGTCGGGTATGGCGGATGAACAGACGATACTCACGGAGGCTGGCCACAAGCTGAGAGTTAACATCTACCGGAGCCGCAGCGGAAGCAGGGTGTGTGTCAGATTGTGTGGGGCGTGTCTGTGTGCGTGCGTGCGTGCGTGCGTGCGTGCGTGCGTGCGTGCATCTGTTCATCTGTGTGCTCTACTATCTCTCTATCATACATTCCTCTTATATCCCTACACGTGGCTAATGGATATTTTGCAGCTTCTGCTTGCCAACTGTGTGCGCGTAACTTCAGTGGACAACATGGCCGTCAACGGGGTCGTCCATGTTCTGGAGAAGGTCATGGCCGCACCGGTGCTCACTATCATGGACGTGATTAGCAAGGATGCCCAGTTCAGCATGCTCAAGTCATGTAAGCAATATGTATATATATATATACAGGGGTAGAAATTAACTTTTGAACAAGGGAGTCCAACGGACTCCCTGCCCTCAAAAAGAGGGAGTCTGCAGCAAAATGAGGGAGTCCGTAGTCTGAAGTTCAAAATTAAATATATTAACAATAAAGCATGTGCTTAGTTTGAAGATTCGTGCGGTTACACGTCTGCCAAATTTTCTTTGGACATTTGATGAAAAAATACGGTAATTCCGCGTGGCCGTGCTCTGGAACAAACTAGTTAGTATAGCAGAATTCTCAGAGTCACACGGACTCCTTCATATGTCAAATCAGGGAGTCCGACAGTAAATCGGGGAGTATTTGACTCCTGACTCGCGTTAATTTCACACCCTGTATATATATTCTAATAATAATAAATATTAGGAAAATTTATATGTGTGTATGTATTATACTATATATATATATATATATATATATATATATATATATATATATTATAATATATATTATATATATACTCAATATTAATATTGTAATATAATGGTAATACATGCTAGAATCATTATGGTAATCACTATAACACCAATATTTCGACTCTGATATTGCTCTTATAGACCTTTGATGCATTACAGTATTTTAATCTGGCGACCACAATGATGAAAGGCTGGATATGTCATTGCAAAACATGGCTATGTGTGGGAAAAATCTCCAAATTTTTGTAGGTTGGCACATCAGCACATTATGCGTTCTTAAGCATGTATAGTCTTTTAAATTTTTTCAATAGAATTTTTTAGTAATCGAATGATTTACTTATTGAGCTGGCGATAATTTGTGGAGTATGCAGGCAACAACTGTATAGCGTTTTATAGGAGAGGCATTTATAGTTAAGTATGAAATACACATATTACTGACGAATTTGTTCTTTAGTGAAGTTGAGTTGCTTTTTTTGATGGGGTTTCGCAGACGGACTTAGTACAGGGATCTGCCACAATGACGGACAGTGGACCCTACTAGGCCCCGACCAACTCTTGCCATCATGCAGTTGGAGCCAGAACTCAAGAGCCAATTAACAAATGATCCTACATGCTAAAACGTATGCAGTTTTCCCGCAAATGTTCACACTTACTTCTGGTTCGCTAATACAATTTCCTTATGCATCTACACTTTTTCTTCGTTTACTCATATTTCTATATTTAATTCTAGATCACATGGAATTTAGATCTCGTGTAAGCTATACCATCGATTTATTCACATACAAGAAAAACTGTTATATAATAATAATAATAATAATGAATAAGCATAATAATGATGATAATAGTATATAGCAACAGTATAATAATATATATAATAGAAGAAGAAGAAGAAGAAGAAGAACAGCACACATCCTGGAAATTCTGGATTGAAATCCCTATGTCCCCGGTTGGGACACGGCGCAACCCAGAAGCCACGGCTAATGCCGTGATCCGCTTTGGAAAATAATAATAATAATAATAATATAGGAGCAGCAGTGGTACAATAACGCGTCGTGACAATCGCTGCAGGTGTGTTGATGCACCACCTGCTTCCGCCAACGTCATCTGCTCGCGGCGTCATCGAGGTCGTATGCGCACGCTGGACAGCAGGCGACAAAGCGTGACGCTCAACCGCACGACGACGGCAAGCTGGTTTGTGCGACGGACGCGCAGGTGAACAGCGCGCTGACGTCATAGGCACACCAACGCGTCATACACTACGTTGACAAGGTCCTCGTTCACCAACGACGTACGCTGGTGATCACCGCCGTGGGTGTAAGGAGTTGGTGTGTGGTGTGTGTGTGTGTTGTGTGTGCGTGCGTGCGTGCGTGCGTGCGTGCGTGCATGCGTGCGTGCGTGCCGTGCGTGCTGGCGTGCCGTGCGTGCGTTGCGTTGCGTGCGTGCGTGTGGGTGTGCTGTGTGTAATGTGGTGTGTGCCGTGCGTGGTGCCTTAGTGTGTTGTGTGTTTTGTTGTGTGTGTGTGTGTATGCTGAATGGTGTGTGTCTTGTGCTTATGCGTGCGTCGCGGTGCCGTCGCGGCATTGTGAAGAGGGGTGTATGCTTGGTGGCCGCGTGCTGTGCTGCACGTGCATGCGTATGATTGTGTGTGCATGTGTGAGTGCGCGTGTGTGCATGTCTGTGTGTGCGTGCGTGTGTATCTGTGCGGAAGTTAATTGATCTCATCTGATATTCTGGCTGTTTTCGTGTGATACACGTCACTGCCCTGCCACCGGTGTTGTAATCAAACGGTAGCTGTCAGTTTTAAAACGTTCTTAAGAAATATTTCTAATGAATATTGAACCATGCAATTTTTTAGGTAGCGTAGTTTAAACCTATTTTCACTGAAAATATGCAAGGAAGCTATAGGTCATGTCACCCTTTAACAATGTCCATTTGCCCGCACCTGTTGGCAGCCCTCTCAATCGTTGGACTACTGGAGCGAAGGGGGGAGGAGGAGGTTGTGCAAGTCATCAGAAACGCACGGCTGGAGGAAGAGATCAATGACCTCAGAAATGTGACGTTCTTCGTTCCAAGTGACGAGGCTTTCCAGGTGTGTTATAGACACGAGCATGAGCAAAAGATATAGTGGTAGGATCTCGATTAAACCATAGATAATTTCCCAAAGACCTGTAGGCCAGTGTCTATGATTAAACAAACGTCAAGTAACTGTGGCAGTGTGGCAAGTAGTGTAAGCTTATCATGCATGTGAGTAATAATCCACATTGCATGCCATATGTAAATTTATTAGTATTTCAAGTATGTTTTCACAATCAATTGAGGGAGCACGTAGAAAGGAATCGTGTCTTATAACGAAAAGCCACGATTGTTATAAATTAGTTCCCTCTACATTTTGTACAAAAAGAAAATATTTATGAATAACACACAGACAAGCTAATGCACCGACATTTTATCTCTTGAACCGGGAAATCCATGTTAAAGGTTACATCCATATGTTCTCAAGCAGTAGTACTTGATGTTATGTCCTATTAAGGGCTGTATATAGCTAGCATGGTGGAGGGGTGGCAAGAGGGGCATTTTTCCCCCAGAGAAATGTAGATGCTGTTACATGGTCAATGGCGAATGGCCCACGGTCACCTGCCCAGAACACAACCTGCACATGGCTTGCCCCCTCCCCGTGAGAAAATGGGTTAGCTACGCCTCACTTATGACGCGTAAAAATTATGATTGCTGTGTTGTTTTTGTGCGACCGAACCACAGGGTCTGAGTCCCGCTGACTACGAGAGACTCAGAGATCGGAAATCGCTTGTGGAGGTCATCAGGGGTCACGTGACGACGGAGAGCCTGAGCGTGGGCGAGATGAGTAATAATCAGCTACTGCCTGTGGTGGATAGCGATAAGAAGCTACTCATCAACAAATACAAGCAGGTGCCATTCGCGATGCCATTTGATGCTATGACGAAACATTCGATCCTATGTTTGTTTATTTACTGGTTATAAAATGCTAAATTCACGTGTTAGAAATACTCTGAATACTAAGTAACTGTGTTCCCTCGTCGTGCATCCGTTGCTAGACGTTATTTAGTTTCTCGATGAGTAGCGAACTTGTTTAATTGTATGTAATGCTTGATATTTACAGTGTTGGTTTGATGACAATGCAGTGACAACTGTGCAGTGCGCTAAAGTTGTCCAGTCTGACCTAATGACATGTGGAGCTGCCGTGCATATCATTGACAAGGTAGTATTACACATTGTAGTCTAATATTAAAGTTTAGCAAGAGATTGTATATTTGGCAGACTTCCTACACTAATTGCTATACTATATATATATTGTCAGGGGTGAATAATAACAGATATGTCTGTGATTATTCAACAGCTGCTATCGTACCATGATGAGCCAAAAACAGAATTTAAATATAAATCGAAATACCACGTGTTATAAACCTTCTTTTTTCGTGCTGTATGTGTCTGAACATTTTGACCCTCCAATTTCACGTAAAATGACATGTCTGCTACACCATTCATGTAACTGTGCAATATACATTACTTACATAAACTCATAGCTTTGATGGTTCTTACTGACACTTTGTTCATCAATATAACTGTAAACGTCCTCACGTGTAATGCCGTTGTATAAATTAATGAATGAATCTTATCAGGAGAGAATAATAGAATAATAGAGTGAATATATAATCTCTATTATTCACTCCTGATCTTATCTCTCGATTTTTATACGTGTAGGTGCTGATGCCCCCAACAGATGGCACTGTCCTCGACATGCTGAGGAGTAACAGCAGCTTTTCGATTATCCTGGAGCTGATGGAGGAAGCAGGACTTCTCGATCATCTGTCGTCCGACACTGGCTTCACCTTTTTCGCTCCCACTAACGATGCAATCACGGAGCAGTTGCCTCACCTGCGCAAGGACAGCTTCCTTATGCAGCAAGTTCTGGCTCTTCATATTTTACCTGGTGGGTACCAATGACACGAGTGGTTCAGCGCGATCATATGCGCAAATTAATCAATAGAATAGACCACACGTAATACTTTGGTCCAACTGATAAGCATGCATGTTCATGACAACTTGCATGTGTTAGCAATATTTGTAGCAATCGGTAATGTTGTAGGTATCCCCAACAGGGGCGTGTACAGGGGGGGGGGGGTCCAGGGGGTCTGGACCCCCCCTGCTCGCGCAGAAAGAGCATCTAAGGGAGTCTAATTTCAAAAAAATTCTGGGGGAGGGCCCCCACACACCCCCTTCGCGTGCTTGCAAGTTTGGGTTACGGTTAGACCACCCCCTGGTACAAATCCTGTACACGCCCCTGCCCAAGTAATAGTCCTTATAACGATATCTAAGCATAGGAACAGAATCGGCAGTGATTTCATGTTCATAAACAATGGCTATCCCAATGACATTCTCTTTGTGTTAGCAACTGTTATCCCCAATAGTGTGGTGTGTGCATGGGAACAATAATCTATATCTATTTCTCTTCTATAAAGAGAGGGTAATGCTCACAAGTATATCACAAGTGTTATCCCTGCTTGATTCTAAATCTATATCGTACCACACTCTCTCTCTCTCCGTCTCTTCCTCTTTCTCTCTCTCCTCTCTCCTTCCCTTCCTCCTTCGTTTCCTCCCACCATTCCTGCCTCTCTCCTCCTGCCCTCCCTCCTTCCTCTCTCTCGTTTCTCTCTCTCACTCCCTCTCTCCCTCCCCCTCCCTCCCTCCCCCTCCCTCCCTCCCCCTCTCTCTCTATCTTTCTCTTTCTCTCTCTTTCTCTCTCTCTCTCTATATATATATATATATATATATACACACATATATCCTAAATCTACATCGCATTCTGAATTCCGTGTTACATTCTATTACCGCATCACGTTGCACACATTTCAGAGCACCTGTGCTGCGCGGGCGTCTTCAACAACCTGTGGACATGCGGCTCGGGCGTGCAGCACGCGACCGTCGGCGGGCCGCGGCTGCGCGTCTATCGCACGCTCGGCGACGCCGGCCGCGTCGTCGTCAACGAGATCGTGCGCGTGACGCAGTGCGACCGCGTCGCTAGCAACGGAGTCGTGCACGTCGTCGACGGTCTCATCACGCGTCTGTAGGTGTGGGCCGACATCCATATCCATCTATCTATCTATCTGGTCGATATTTAGCTGTCGGGTCGATATCTGTCTCTCCGGTCGATATCTATCTTTTTTTCCAGTCGGTATATATCTATCCAGTCGATATTGTCTATCTGATTATCTTTTTTTCTTTATCCTTTTGGTCCCCCGATAGGATATAAGGCCGTCTATCTGTTTGACATCTGTCTATCTAATCGATATCTATTTATCTGATTGATATCTATATATCTGATTGATATCTGGATATCTAATCGATATCTGTATATCTGATTGATATCTGGATATCTAATCGATATCTGTATATCTGATTGATATCTGTATATCTAATTGATATCAATCTATCTGATCGATATCTATCTATCTGGTTGATATCCATATGGTCCATATGGTCAGCGGCTGACAGTGGCGTCATGGTGCTACGGTAATGGTAAATGCTTTTTTCAAACATGCAGCAAAAAAAGTTGCAAGGAAGAATAATTGTGCGATGCTAAAATGTTTCTGTCAACGAACGACCCCCTGTTTATCCGGTTTTGCGGTCGAGTCAATGATGTTGGTTTCTGCGTGTCAATCTCCCTGTTTACATCGTTAAGCAGGAGATATTTATGTTGGTCTGTATATGTATTTATCTATCTGTTTACATAGTTAAGCAGGAGTTAATAATGTTGGTCTGTACGTATATATCTGTCTGTTACAACGTTTCGTACGTGACATGATGTTTGTTTCAGGGAGGTGGCTAGGTCTGTCGTACTATCCAAGCTTGCCCACCATCTAATAACTAACTGACAGCAGGCAGTTTTACGCATTGCCAGAGTTCTCGCGATGTCTCGTGCCGGTTTCTGACGCGGGCGTGTAGTCAAAACTGCTGCCAGACACTGCGATGTGCGGCTCTCGCAAATTAGTACATATCACTGAGCTGTATATAGTAACAGTGGTACGTATTATTGCGTACCACTGTATCACTTGTTTTTATTAAATACGTACTGTTAATATATGTTCAGCTCAGTGCCACATATATTGCTTCATGGAAATTACCAGTCGTCACGTGATTACCAGTCGGGGTTATGTAGTAACTGTTGGCTGCAGGTGCCGTGGAGTGAGTGATCGTTTAGTAATCAGTGGAAACCCATGAAAATTATTCATATAAACAGCAAAAAACAACCTTATCACGTATAAATGTTTTGGCTGAGCAATTTACACGGTGTATCGCGAAACGACATGTTTGCTTCATGCTTTTGGATGTAATCGTTATAATGAGCTTTCCTGTAGTTTCCACATAGTTGAGATTATCTTGTTTATTTTCAAATAGATGTAGATAAATATTTACAATTATATATCCATATTGTTTTTTTCAACTTTTTCACCGAGTATATTACTTGTTTGTCACCCAGCTCAAATATTTACAATTATATATCCATCTTGTTCTTTTATACTTTTTGTTCGAGATTATTATTGCACTCATCGACCGCACCAATTCTATTGACACGGTAGTGTGATGATAAATTCAGAAAAATGGTGGCCGCGTTCTGCTCATACATTGCCGTATCATGCCGTACGTGCATTATTACGGTGCATACATTACAGTACAGCAATTTTGTCATCGGCCCACAGACGCGTACCCAAAGAAAGTAAAACGATCGCACCTACCCTGACGTGCACATAGTATTCAAATATAGACGAATAATTTTAATGCATGAAGAATTATGCACACTTAATTGAATTAATCGAACGTACGCGTACGTAATAACACACGAAAGACGGAGAACAACTACACACTAGATGTTAATTAAAATCGCGAAAGATCGCTGCGCATGATTAGTCAAACACATATAGAGTGCGCTAACGCGAGGTGCTTCACGGGCAGGGTAATCTATGTATCATTATTTGATTTATATTCATCACTACATCCAACGATGTCTCTGCGGCCAATATCAGCTTGATTCTCTAATACTTTCGGTGTCACTGTATATCCAGTCTTCATAAAACGAACGAAATAGCGATGCGAATGACAGCATCACAGTGCTCGCTGATGTTATCGTGTGTTAGTGAGTCAGTCGTCCTCTCATTGCACTTCCTCTGGTGGTCGTTACACCCGTGAACGGTGAACCCGCGCGCGTTATATCACGTGCGAGGTTCCAGTAAAACTTACAAAGGCCTTGCAGCTGCCCCTGGTGTACATAGGCTTGCCCCTGCTGCACGGCCTTCTTTAGACGGGATTTGTGATTCCATATGCTACAGCTCATAGGGGTCGTTGGCATCGAGTAAAGTCCTTTTGCTAACGCAGAATTTTTCGCACAAAGCAAGATGCAACATCGCAGGCTGAATCGCTCTATCATTTGATCGGGAGTGAATAAAAACAAACGGTGGGATTCTAGGCTCTGGCGCAGTCGGAATACGGAACTATGAATAAATTATGCTAAGAATCTCCCCTCTATATTTTTTCCACGAGCAAACATCACTGGTGATGGGTGCTATTGATTTTAAACGCAAAATCGCGAATTCAATGATAAACCTATCGACGTCAAAACATGAGCTCTTCGGGCGTATAAGAATATCGCTCCTATACCCCTAACAGGAAGGAGAAGGTGTAGGTGCGTATACAGCGGTGTTGCATTGCAGATATTTCTTTGTATACATCCAGTGATCCCTCAGTACGGTCGGTCGTGTGTCGGGCGCGTGCTTCTCATCACATACTACATAAAAGTTTTTAAGCGAGAAACACGTGTACCGCGGCCACGAGCGGTTTAAAACGCCTGCCGTAGTTCTAGTATAAACATGCAGGGCACAGCGTGCAGCGCTACCACCACCTATTGCGCAATACCGAGCACATGACTTCACCACGAGTGCGCTTGGGTTCGTGCGATGATCATGCGTACATGCGTATAGCCCCTCTCACACACCCCTGCGGCGTGCTATCCCCCTCAAATAACGACGCCCTGACGTGTGATATTTAGTCGATTGCTCGAATTGGGTGACTATTAGTACACGAAACGACCCGTGACGTTATCATCGCGTTGCATGCCCACGCAACGATTTGCGGCGCAGTACGAAACGCGCGAACGCACTCAGCGCACTCACCCGCCTCGTTGTCGAATCGATTTCCCAGCGCGCGTCAATCATGACGTCGCGTGACGTCACATCCGTAAACACTAGCACGCGTATAAAGTTGTGAGCGCGAGCGCGTAGGGATCAATACGGCTCGCTCTGTTTACGATTGCGTCTCGCTTCTCCGTTCGACAAGACAACAGCATGCCTTTTATCGGGAAGGACTGGAGAGGTCCGGGAGACGAGTGGGTGAAGAGGGAGGAGGGCTGGGAGAGACTGAAGCTGCTTTCATCCAGTCCATCCGAGGAGGGATATTTTCAACAAAGGTAGGGTGATTAATGATGATCGTCTGACCTTGTCAATGCCATTCGATTCACTGCAATCACTTTATTTATACGTATAGAAATAACATTCAGCAACGTATTAGATTAATTTAATTAATTAATTAA
>NW_014577141.1:322031-331640 GCF_000485595.1 Priapulus caudatus | reverse complement strand
CACGCACGACACGACACGACACACACACACACACGACACACACGCACACACACACACACACACACACACACACACACACACACACACACACACACACGATGATAGACGTGAACAAAGCTTCCTTGTTTTGTGGATAACATCTGGATTATATCTGCAGTAAATAGCCTAGCGTGTCAAAATGAGCCTCATGTTTACAACCTGTAATGTTGATTGCTTATTAAATGAAAACTGTGTCATATTTGTACATGGCACTGATGTGCTTTCACCTAATTTTTCAATGTTTCTATGCCTTTACATTTTCAGTTATTTAATTTTATAAATAATCTGCATCATCTAATCAATGGCGGTATTTCGATTTCCTCGTGATAACGTTATGAATTGAATATCTTAATCATGTAGCGTAAAGCGCAGAAAACCGTGACCGCGGAAATAACAAACCTATACTAAATAAGCAGAGACTTCCACGTGATTCATGAGAGCGCTGCTTTTATTCACAATAATGAGAAATCCAGAAAAGACGCGTATGTTTTCAGTCGGTCGACGAACTAACGGGGTTTTGGCTTCACGTTACGGCGATGCGTGGAATGTGATAAAGATGCCAAGCATTTTCACCTCCCGGAGGCCAACACGAAAAACTGATGCGTCAGTCTCTCCCGCTAGCCTCGTCTAAACTACGGCAACAAAGCGCGAATTCAACACCGCTCGCCGTGGGGGCGCCAGTGTCGCTAGACGCATCACGAGATGTTCCTGATCGGTAGCCAAACAGCTGGGGGTTTGAACCCAGGGTGACCGACCATTCCCCGCCACAACTACAGCTGCTGCTGCTGCTGCTGCTGCTGTTGCTAACGCTGCCACGTGGAGGTCCATTTCGTGAATCAGCAAGTGGTTTCCAGCGTCATTACGAGACGGATGCATAGGCGGAAACGGATGTTTTGTTCTCTGTAACTGCCCTTCTGGTACAACGCAGCGAGCTTTCCCCGAGTCAATATAGTTTCTCGTCTAATTAGGGTGAGAGATAATCAACGCGAAGCTGCGTCTGGTGCGATTTTATTTCTCCTAATTTTACTATTCAACGACGTATATCTATAATTTTTTCGAATGCGTTCTGCCACAGGCGGGAATCGTCGCAGTATCAATTATACAATCACCAATTATTAATTATGATTAATTAACATCATTAACAATTAAATTATTATAATTAAACATTATTATCAGTAGTGAGTGGTGCACGCTCGCTAATTGCTCTAACTAACACGACGTAAGATCACGAACTTCGTCGGCGAGAAAATCCTAATCATCCCAGATTAGTCGGCTCCGTGTACATACGCATTCATCGGGATGATGTCAGGCGACCAGCTGATGCGCAATACGGTTCGAGTTGAACTATATCACCGCGGTGTAACCGCTGATTGACGGGCCTGCATGCGATGAAGACCTCGTATTTTCTCGGCGATGTATCTAGAGCAGATTTATAAACGGGAACGCGAGTTGGAGTCGGAGGCTGGAGCACAGCCAAGGCGTCACGTGCGTGTGTGTTTATTAGGCAAGGTCGCTGGCGCATGAGGGCGCAGTGTGCGTAATGAAACCCACTGGTCTTTACATCTACTAACAGTATATAGAGATCAGTGACGCAGCCCTAGCTAGATCGAGTGGAAATCGTATCTACGGAGTTTTTCACTGACTGCTCGATAACCCACGTCTAGCTGAATGATGTAGCTAATAATACTTTGTCGCGTGTAAGGATACACTGTGGCTGACGGGCGGGCGGATACACATCCGGTCTGTTTAATCACGCGCACGTACGCACGCACTCGCGCATGCACGCACAAATCCTACACACACGCATGCACTCGCGCACGCAGCACTCAGACAAACAAAGTCTATAACACAACTTAAAAGGAAGCGCAAGCGACGTTTTCAACACTCATGTATCACGCCACGCAATCTTGTACCATGTCTGACCCATGTCTCTCTGGTTTACCATACGTAATCACGTCACGTTCATCCGGACAATTTTTCAGATACGAGAATGAGATACGCCACCGCACGAAAAACAACAGCACCAGCGAGAGTGACGGCAGTGATGACGTTGCTGCTGATAGCATTAATAGCGACAACGAGGACAACGTGACACAGCTAAACTGCTCATGTTCCATCACGTGTAAGGCTAATACATTGATATTGCTACCGAAATGAGTATAGTTCATATATTTTCAACGAGTATGCCACATTAAATAAATTGTTTAGTAACCAAGCTTCAACTGCCGTAAGAGTTTCTTCTGGGATAAAAAAAAAATAGACTACCTTACCTACAACCTACAACACCATACAGTTTTTGCAGTCACTAGTAGAGAATCAAGGCAATCAATACACGCACAACATATTGTTACTTGAGGTGACAAGTGTGGCAAAACACCATCGTGGTCATCGAAGTCTGCCACTCCTGACGAGATACGCGACCGTTTCTTAGCGCTAGCGTCTAGCTAGAGTAAAGCCATTCACTGCTCTTACCTTCGCGCAGGGAACTGTAGGCAGCCACACGTCTTCATCGGCTGCACCGGCTCCAGGGAGACGTCTTACACGACGAGTCTGAACGAGGCGCTGTGGCTGCTCGACTTTGGAGGAGCCGTGAAGGACATCCGACGCTTCTACTACGTCTGCAAAGTGCTCTACTACCTCATCACGGAGAAGCTGTCGTCGCTGAGCGGGTCCGCACAGAAGACGCTGTTTAAGACGATACAGGAGGTGCTAAATCAAGGTGAGCAGAAACGAGATTCGGAAATGTAGGCTATGAGCATACTAGCGGTGCCATCGCTAGTATAAATGTTTCTACACGATTATAAGTATGTTTGTACTAATGATTTACGTTTAATGTTGTTTAAATTTATGTTTATTCGTTGCTAATTGTTAAAAAAATTAAATTACGTTTAAATGCAACTTATGCATAAGATTGATTTATATTAAACATTAACTTGTTTAATAATGTTTAATAATGTTTTGTTAATAATGTGTAGTATATGATTAAATGTTAATGTATAAATGTAAACGCTGCAATGCGTAGCAGAAATGTTGCATCCTGAATCGTGTTTGCGTGAGCGACGGAATTTGCTTTTGCGCTGCATTTCACCGAGCCATTATTTTGTTTATTCAGTTCGTGTACTGTTTGTGTCCGATTTCAAACAGCTTCATCGTAAGAGTGTTTTAGTTTAGTTTCGCGTATCAGATATCCGCTCAAATGAGTCCAAAACCTATATATCTGCGATGTGAGGTTGGACGTTGGCATGGTTAACACACGATGATAGACCTAACGAAGTGGATTTGGTTTCTATCCTAGTGGTTCAGACCAAACAGAACACGGGCACGTTAAAACTTCTAATGGTAGAGCTCAGCATTGCCATGAAAGAGTGCCTAGGTGGTCGTCACATCGGCTGCTCGGAATTGTGGAGGAATCACAACGAGACTGTTCACAGGTGGCAGCACAAGTTAACGATGCACACGATTCTGGATGAGATCAAGCACGTGAGTTCATAGGATTGATTACTCGCTGCTTGGCCCAACCCCCGCGCCTAGCCAATACATAGAAACAATAAACCGTCGAATTTTAAACCATCAAACTCTTCCATGAAAAAGTAGGTTATAAAGTATTTATTCATTAGACTCGCCCTCTCCCTCTCCCTTTTTCTCTGCCTCTCCATTTCCCTCTACCTCTCCCTCTCCGTCTACGCCACCGTCTCCCTCTCATTCTCCCTTCCCTTTCTCTCTCCCTCTCCCTCTCCTTCTCTGCCCCTGTCTCTTCCTCTCTCTCTCTCTCTCTCTCTCTCTCTCTCTCTCTCTCTCTCTCTCTCTCTCTCTCTCTCTCTCTCTCTCTCTCTCTCTCTCTCCCATGCATCACCTACCTCTCCCTATCCCCCTCTCTCACTCTGCTCTCACTCTCACCCCTGCAGCGGCAGACTGACGACGACGACGAGCGGTCGCTGAAGCTGCAGGACCTTCCCGACGACTGCATCCGCTCGATCCTCCGTCGCCTTAGCAACCACGAGGACGTACTGAACACCAGCAAGGCGCTCATGCTGTTCGCCGGGGAGCAGGCGCAGCTGCTGTTCGAGGGCCAGCACCTCTGGCGCGAGCTGTGTATGTTCCACTTCACCGACGAGCAGACGAACGACGTTCGAGCCAAGCAGAAGGATCCCGACAACTGGCAGACGATCTACTACCGACTCAAACGGTAGGTCAGGAAAAGCTAGTTTCGCTCGCCTCGTGAAAGCGGAGGGGGGGATAGTCTGTACTTTTTTTCTACGTTTCACTCACTATCTGATAAGAGAGAAGGAGGTCTGTACTGCTAGTTTTACACCGTGTGATGAGGGGGGAGACTGTACCTTTAGTTTAACTCCTTGATTATATATATATATATATATATATCCTATATATTAATTATAATAATATAAACGCCGCGTTCCGCTGCATGCATGCGTGCGTGTGCGCTGCGCTTTCCGTTGTGTGCGCGTGCGTTACATTGCGTGCTCCTGTGGGTATTACGCGCTGCCGCTCACTCCATGCCTATTGTAACTGTAAACCTGTACTCCTGTAAACGACAGATATAAAAATAAATAACATGATAACGCAATATTGGCGTCTCTGCTCCAGGTATCACGGTCAGAAAGAGATCTACGCTGAGATGCTCTATATCTGTAATACCTGCCGATGCCTATTCTGGCAGGTAAGGTATTTCCAACTGCTGAGCTTGTATTATGCTGAAAAATTATCAAGTATTAAGAGAATGAGCTTGAATTAAAAAAGAAACCGATAAATGGTGGCGCGTTAGGATATGAGATCGGCATTTACTTGATTTTATTATTAGCCAGATTTTTTTTTTACAATTGCGGCGTGTTTAGTGAATTACACGTGATAGGTCGCCACAAATTTCGATCGCGTGTTAGCGCTGCTTCACATTATCGTGCCCATGATGTGCAAAATACTTCCGACTTTGTCATGTTTTTGTGTGTGTGACGTCACTGTTTTTTCCTTCTTCCGCGCAGTCGATTGGTCACCCGTGCCTTCGCAGCAGCGATGAGGCACGTAGGACGCCACTAACACCCCAGCAGTTTCTGCAGCTGTTCGCTGTCTAAACCACCCAGGCGACAGTGGAAATCTGTACTGCACCATCACCATTATCATTTTATACTCGTGACGGACACGCGTGATTCCGCCCGAACGCTCTCATCTTGTACAAACGAGGAGTATGGTTTGCAGCATGTTCTGCTCGATGTAAAGTTCAAATTTGTAAATACGTTGCAGTTGTCACATATTATATTAGGAGTAACATGATAATATCATAATATATTTTGTTGCTGTTGTTTATATATGTATAGTAACGTTTGTACATATAGGTTTTTTATATGCCCATGAATTTTTTACACTTTTATATGTATGCACGCGTTTGAGTTTTTTTTAATAATCGCATTCGCACAGTGTCTGAGTGTTGTGTTAAACTGCTAAAAAGGCTTTACATCTCAATAAGCTTGTCATTGAGTTATTATTTATAATGAATATTTTGGCTTCGTTGACTTCATGATTTGTATACAATAAGGCCAAATCATTGGAGGTCACCCTGTTTAGCTAAGCTACGCGACAATTAGCGGTGTTTTTGATGCTATAAAGTTCGTACACATAAATTATAGCTATGTTGGGTTGTCACACGATTTGTTCGGAGTAGTGTACGGTTAATACTGTCTAAATCTTGACCTCACAAATACACATGTTGGTTGATTCCCGTTGTTAATTTAGGTTATTGATATATTTTACAGCGTCTAATGTTTTAATATGTATGCGTGCCCATGCGAGGCTGCGTGGGTGCTTGCGAGAGCGTGCGCGCGCGTTTGTGTAGCCGTATATTCTATACGGTGTTTGTATATACGTAATATATAAGCCGTGTCATATATGATAAATGTTCTTCAAAGTGTACAAGAATGCTATAGTGCGTAAGGCTATTGTAGGCAAGGCCCGTGTGAGCGAGGTCCATATATGACTGGTTTTTACTGTAATGCCACATTTCTATGTAATGTATCCCACTATCCCAGTATAGACTATGTCGTTATTAATTACTGGTTTCACTCTATGTTTACTTGGTTACTTTATTTTGTTGTTCCTATTATAATTATTTATTATTATTGTGATGTTCTATTTGTTCCAAATTGCAAGAATAGACCATTTACTTCAGGAGGTCTCGGTAAGGCATATATGATTAAAGCCATGAAGAGATTGAGATCGAAATATATGAAAGCAAGAGAATGAGTGTCAAATTACTGACGTCGAAAAAATGAAAAGTTCGGCATAGAACGATATAGACGTATGCATATCCTTACATTTAGGTCTACCTACATGCGCTACCATGCGCGCGTGTGCTATCGTCTCAACATGCACAGGTCTCCCTTGTGAGAAATAAATAAAAGAGTTGAAATAGTTCGTCGTCTATCTTTACTCTGTAAGTTTCCTATGTAGCATGTTCACACATTTGCAGCATTGACTGGGTCAGGTTTTAGCGTCGACAGTAATGAATCAGTGTGCGCGTCTGTTACTTACGTGACGTTGGAGATTGTTGCGGTGCTGTTGATGTAGTTTCTGCTGCTGTATATATATATAGTTTCTACTGTGTATGCGGTGCTATCTACCTATACCACGGCCATGCTGCTTATTTACTCTGGAGTTTGTATTTTTCCGGCGTACGCACAGGCACTGGCTTGATGTATATTCGATGTATACCCATGTTCCTGTACAAAACAGTTCAGAAACCTATTATATATATATGCATTGCGTCTACTGTGAATAAAAATGTATGTAAATTTTACTACGGTTGAGTGTTGGCTGTCATTCATTTGTACTGACTTTGATTTTAACACATAACGAACACATAGGACAAGTGGTTATGTTACTTAGGGGCATAGAATCGACGACTTCAGCTAGAATCAAGCCAGTGTGACTCAATATGTATAGCGTCACTTATCAAATACGATACACGTGAAAAGGTATGCGTGTACGATTGGCCATCGTATTCAGAAATATTTTTTATACCACGGTAATAGTACACCCCCTTTGTCAGCCAATCACAAGCCGAAAAAGCAATAAAGTGAATTGTAAATGGGCAGGGGCATGCCCGAAAGAGAGTTGCAAAGTAATATCCGCTCTAAATAATTCACTTTCGCTGCTGGATCACGCCACAATCCTTTAAACTATGCCTAAGTACATGGGGATCATGGACGGCGCTGGCGTCGCTGGTCGCGTTGTCAGCCAAGATCATTTTTTTCGCCCAAACATAATGATACGCGTTCAAAATGGGCAGGGGCATGCCCGAAAGAGAGTTGCAAAGTAATATCCGCTCTAAATAATTCACTTTCGCCGCAGCATCACGCCACAATCCTTTCCCTATATATGTACATACGGACGGCGTCGCTGGTCGCATTGTCAGCCAAGATCATTTCTTTCGCCCAAACTTATGCGCTTAAGATGGGCAGAGACATGCCCAGGAAAGATTTGCATAGTAAAATCCGCTCTAAAGCCCGGCGCACTGGTGAGTATTTTGACGCATGCATAATTTTACTTGAGTAAAATTACTCACGTGTGCGCCGGCAATTCAATTTCGCCGCGGCATCGCGCCACAATCCTCTCCCTATGCCTATGTACATAGGGATGGCGCTCGAGTCGCTGGTCGCGTTGTCTGCCAAGATATTTTTTTCGCACAAACTTACGCGCTCAATATAGGCAGGGATATATGCCCGGGAGAGATGTGCATGGTAAAACCCGTTCTATTTGTTTCTACCTTGGCATGCAAATCACACGGTACACAATACGGTAACGTAGCCACATTGTTTCCGGAAGGCACCGCTGGCACCTTCCGTGCCGCTGGCACCATTCAGGGCTTGTTCCTATTCATAAAGAGATGTCATGTGATAGCCATTTATAATATTAATCTACTCTCAGATATCCCCCACTCCATTTTAATTGTATAACATTGGCAAAATAATATTCCTATCGGCAGATATTGCGGATGCACCGACACATGTCTTGGCCTGCAAAGTAAGTAAAATACAGTAACATAGCCAGATTGTCTCCAGAAGGCATCTGTCGCGAGTACCTCGTATGCTAGGGCTTGCTCTTATGCGTGAACCTAGGTCAGGTGACAGATATTTATCATGTGTATCTACTCTTAGTATATATATATATATATATATATATATATATATATATATATATATATATATATATATATATATATATATATATACATATATACACACACATATATATATATATATATATATATATATATATAAACACATTATTTTGGTAAATACCTATGCTCTCAGGAACCCTTCACAATTTTACGTATGCAAATGTCACGCGCAATACAGCAGCGGACGTTTTCAGCCGCATGAGTCCGATGAGGGCTGAATATAACAGCCGAAAAATATATATTATAAACTGACATTCGAAACGTCATAAGCCGGTCTTGTCCACCAATGCGTGACGAGGTAAGCCACAGGCACTTGGAGCGTTTCAATAAAATATAATGCTAAGTAAATACGAAATCTATTTACTACCAAAGTTTTAATGTTTCTCGACTCTCCTTCACCTATTATTGCCGACAAGCCGTGCTGCAAATGCTCCAGCCACTGCAACACACGCCAACCGCACGCACGCTGCTGCACGCTACTTGCAGTATACTTACACTGTATTGTTTTATACTGCTTTATGTACATAAATATGTACATACTATATGTACTTTATGTACTTTATGTACATATGTACATACTATATGTACTTTATGTACTTTATGTACATATGTACTTACTATATTGTACTTACTATATGTTTACTATATGTACTTTATGTACATATACTATATTTTACACATAAATATAGATATTTATTTATTTATATTTAGTATATACAGCGGCCGCGGTAGTGTTGGTTTGCGCTATATTGTCCGTTATGATGTGATGGCAGTTTCATCCGATGTCCTTATGTACTTACTATATTGTACTTACTATATGTTTACTATATGTACTTTATGTACATATACTATATTTTACACATATATTTAGATATTTATTTATTTATATACTGTATATACAGCGGCCGCGGTAGTGTTGGTTTGCGCTATATTGTCCGTTATGATGTGATGGCAGTTTCATCCGATGTCGTGTGTCAATAGAAGAGGCAGTACAACAAAGGGTAAAACCAATGAAAAGTCAATGGTTGGCCAACACACACACAGTCTCTTACGAAGCAGTTTTATATGGGCTCCACGAGACGTAGGGTGCTCTGTCTGTTTCTGTTTGGCTGGCCTCATTGTCCGTCAGTCCGTCCGTCTGTCCCCCTCTTTCCTCTCTCCTCTGCCTTATCATGCGACCTCGCGGCGAGCAAAAGAAATCCTACCCAGTGGGATAAGAGCATGCGTGAAAGAACGAAGTTGTGTGTGAGAATAAAAAATCTGCGTTAAAAAATCGCGATAGGTGCGCCGGTAACTAACCCAGCAGGTGAGCGCATGCCAATTAATAAAGCAATGCACACACACACAAACACACACACATGCACGCACACACACACGCACGC